>NC_043006.1:41523988-41533988 GCF_006345805.1 Octopus sinensis
TGGATACTGCACTTCAGTGGAAACGTGATACGAACCAATGAACATTTTGTTGATTGCTTTTGTCTGTGTAACCCATTTGCTAAAACACTGAAAAAGCAAAGAAACGTTATATTTACCTCTTATATCGTTCATAAGCAGAGTAGATCGCCTGACTATTTCAATTGAATTGGATACTGTATGTGAGCGCTGGATAATTGTATCAATGGACGTATATGTGAAAATGAAAGTTTCAATGTTTACGTTTCTCAAGAAAAGATGACGAATGAGACAGTTGATATATTACTGGATAACCAACGGAGTTGTCAATTATTGTATACTTGCTCTTGGTGCTACTTGTGTCCGTGCTCAAATCACTTACCTCTTAAATGGCTAAGTCTATCTAGTTCAAAGTAAATAGCACGTGTGATATAACACACCGTTAAAGGTTGTTAAATCATAAAGAAATTGATGATGATTAATTGACTTGCTATCCCGCGTTCAAATTCATTTTCTTCCTCCTCTTTAAACGCTTCATTGAGACCTAGTTTCTTATTTCATACATCGTTTTATTCCGGAACAAGGTTAATCAACAGTAAACATAAGAACAACACTGAAATCTGAGTAGAAAGTAATAAGGGGATATAACAAAGTCAGTTCAAGAAAGTTTATAAAAAATCATGTTAGTATGCCGTGAGGGAAAATATAATCTGACATCTCGGAAAATTACTATAAAGAAGTGAAATAAAATGATTTCTAGAAAGAGAAATCCAAACTGTGTCACAGTACGAACTCCACAGGAGATTGTCTCTTACTAATAACCAATTGCAGTGTAGAGCATCGCAAGATTCATTTTAGCTCTTCTCTGCTCTGTCCCACAAGAACTTATACATTAACCTTTACTAATGGTTAATGTATTACAGCAACAATAAACGCGAGGCCTTCTTAACATCTGAATTTCTATTAACTCTTCTTTCTGCTGAATCTTTTTTTTCTATTTCTGTATGAATTAAGGTTTTGCATATTATATTGAAATCAGAAATTTGTTTCCACTTGCGGCAAATAATTAATGTAGATTAGTGACTGGCGTCTTGATCGAGATACCCATGGAGTTAAATTTTGGACTTAAATTAAGCTCTGGTTAAAAAAACGAAAAAAATCTATACAATAAAAATGTTAAAAGTCTCAATAAAAACGAAAGATATGAAATTAGTGGAGTATGTTGTCAAAAGAATTTTGATTAGCTAATTAATATTAATAATAGCTATTAAAATGATCATTCTTTAATTAATAACTCAATTATTTTTCAAAATGTTATCAAACAAGCCATAATAAAGTTAAGAAATGTATTTGAGAACAGAATGTTTATTCAAGAAATATATATATATAGAAGTGAGTTGCTGGTGTCCCAAGGGAGAATAAGGAAATCAGTGTTTTCTATTGAAGAATGGATGAAGCTGAGATGAGGCGAACAAGGCAGAACACACAAACACACAATACGCCTATTTCTTTACTACCCACAAGGGGCTAAATACAGAGAGGACAAATAAGGACAGACAAACGGATTAAGTCGATTATATCGACCGCAGTGCGTAACTGGTACCTAATTTACGGACCCCGAAATGATGAAAAGCAAAGTCGACCTCGGCGGAATATGAACTCAGAACGTAACGGCAGACGAAATACGGCTACGCATTTCGCCCGGCGTGCTAACGTTTCTGCCAGCTCGCCGTCTTATCACGCATTAGTTATTGTTTTTATTTTTGAACTTTTATATTTATTCTCTATAAATATCTATAGCTTGTTTTTTTAAGTTTTAAATTCACATTTCACTCCTTTCCTCGTATGTGTATAATACAACTGCCTCACCTCACACAATTTGTACGAAATTATTTATCGTTATTTGAATTTTATTATACATCTCTGAGTCCTTGCGGCTAATAAATTAAAAAGATATTATCCGTAGTATTATTGTTATTGCTGTTATTGTTCTTATTAAGTTTGTTGTTATACATGTTGCTCAAAATATATGCATGAGAAAAAAAAAATATTAGACGTTTGTTTGACATGGTTAAGCGAGTTATTTGTTATTCTGTGATTTAACAGAAAACAAGGACACACAAACACACACACACACACATAATGTGCGCACATAATGAAGCGCACAAAGAAGTCGTATATATTTTTTCCCAACTTGAAAACAAAGCGAAAGACAGAAAGCAAATATAATTCGAAATTTTCGTTAACTTTGAAGATTTATTTCCCTGCAAAACAAGACAAGATGTCCGAACTAATAGGATTAAATAGGGTTAATACAATAAAAGAAAGTTGAAAAATAATTTACCTGACTGACTGCGCTTCCGCTATATTCTTTGATGATGTTCTTTTTTTAGTATTTTTTTTTTAAAGTAATCTATAATTTTCTCTTGGTGTTGAGGAATTTTAACTATTACATTCGTGTGGATGCATCTATACGTGCATATATATATATATATATATATATATATATTATATATATATATACACCCCTCTGCACACGTCCGTATACGTGTGTGTAGTGATGTGTGCGTTTGTCTGCACGCCTGCGTTTGTAATTTTCTGCGTATGGAAGAGATTAGACCAGCTTTTCTTAGAGAAATTTTATTTAATTAGACATTTGGTAAAGAAGAAACCTACTACTACTACTACAACTACTACTGCTGCCATTGCTGCTACTACTACTAATACTAATACTACTACTAGTGGTAATAGTAGTAATTGATATTTTTTTATGTAAGACAAGGGAATGAATCACTCGCTTCATTGGTGTCACAAACAATGGGATTGGCAAATAAAATAACTTGAAATAAGAAATTATAAGTTTCTTGCTGCAAATGACGCTGTAGCTGCTTTGCTACAGCAATGGTTGTTATTATTGTTTAATTACTATTATTTTCCTATTTTCGGTTTCCCGTATACTCTGTATGAGTAAATTTCTCTATTTCTCATAATTTCGGTCATGGCGACACTTTACAATACACACCGTAGATTTAGGCTTTTGTTATTGTTACGTCGCAGATTCGGATGATCTCTACTCAACTCTCTCAACTTTTCTTCTACACTTTTCTTTTCTCTTTATTTGGCACCATGGCCACTAACACAGAGTGGGACACTACAAGGAGAGACACAACACCACAGTGGGGACAATATACATAAAACACATGCGGATGAATATTATATAAAAATGGAAAAAATGAAATGGCTGCATGGGCCCCACTCCATTTCTTCTTCTACTCCTGTCGTCCAGACTTCTCCCTCTATATCTACGTATTGGGCTAGTCTACTTCATTGCCTGGGGGTGTCCACACAGCAGTTATTTAACCCAATGCCGATAATGATTGAGTAGATATATGACGTTGTCTTTATATGAAAGTCTATGGTGAGTTCTTGCCATGTTTAAAAAAAAATGTTAAATCATTATATAGACAGCAGCACATCGGACCGTCCGCAGTTCTCGGGTTGCTTCGGACAATTTTTGCTGTTTGCTACATACGAATAGGTTACTAGACTTTAGTTCAACCATACACCATTCCATAGAGGGAAAAAAACATTATGAGGTGTTTCCCAGCTAACCATTCATAGAAGAGCGTATCTAATTTTAGAGTATGTGGGAAAAACAAATCTACTTTACACGGTTCTTCTTTGTCGACCTTAGACTGGCGAAATGTAAAGCTTACCTCGGGGGCATATCATTTCAAAACACCAAGAACCGGAAAAGTTACTACAGGGTAGTTATCCAACGTTTTTATGATATTGATGATCAACCACGTTTTGTTTATTATAGTAGATTATTTTTATTCAATTCAATATAGTTTTCTGGGAGATTTGGTTGATATGTTTTGCACATTGCACAACGATGCTGAACTTCTTTGGTTAGTTCGAATCAATTATATATTTTATCTCGAATAAAGGTATGGATTAGCTGTGTTTGTGTGGACAGTAATTTTAGGATGCATGCGGAACGAAAATTATTACAGGAACACGGAGGAAGTAACAGAGAAAAAATATTAGATGTGTGGTTAAGAAACTGTCTTGCTGACAATGGAATCTGGGTTCAGTTCCACTGGGTGATACCTTGGACAAGTGTCTTCTACTATAGCATCGAGTTGACCACAGCCTTTAAGTAGATTTGGTCGACAGAAACTGATATGAACCCGTTATATACCTACATACATACGTATACACACACGCGTGCGCGCACACAAGTATACACATGCACACACATACATACACACATATACGTGTATGCCTTTGGGGTTGCAATATGTCCCCTCCCTCCGAAGACTACTTCATAAAAATAAATAAGTATTTGAGGCGATTTGTTGGACTAGATACTACAAGACAGTGTCACGGCGGCATGGCTCCTATCTAAGGACCACAAATGTCACAGCTAAATATTACTAAAATAATAGTATAAACGAATAAAAGAAACGAAACCAAATCTCAAACGAATGAGTAAATTCGAAGACCAAAATATAACGTTTTCATAACTATTAGAAATCTCTGAAAATGTGATGGTTAAGCAACCGTCTGGCAATGACCACAGCTACTTGAATAATTCATGTCAAAAGCTGAATCAACTACAGAACATTCAAAACATTAATTTATTAATTAAGCTCTCTAAGTAAGGTTTCAAAAGACCTATTTAAAATACGAACTTATACAGACACCCGCTAAGCTCACAGTGTCTTATGAACTAATGAAACAGAAAATGAAACGACAGACAATCCAATATAACATTAATTTAGATAATTGAGCAAATCATGAAACAGCACATCAAAAAGACAGCTCAACTACGCAGAAAATGTCTCATAGTACACGTGAACAAGGAAGAAGCCATTACCTGGTTGCAAGAGCTGCTAGAAATATCAGTTACGGTTCTCTTAAATTTTAATCTGCTGTTTGATAAGTATACTAAACAAAAGACTACATAGAGACCGTATCGAAATATGTAGAAGTTGGTCAATATGCGAAGCAAGGCAACGCTAGAACACTTTAGAACTTAAGCTCGCTTAATCTCTACTAACCAAATAACCAAGCAGCTTCAACATCCGTGGAGGCACAATGGCCCAGTGGTTAGGGCAGCGAACACGCGGTTTCGATTCCCAGACCGGGCATTGTGAGTGTTTATTTAGCAAAAATACTTAAGCTCCACGAGGCTCCGCTGGGAATGGGTGGTGAACGCCGCTGCACTCTTTCACCACAACTTTTTCTCACTCTTTCTTACTACTTCTACCACAAAGCAGAGGAACCATGGTGTAACCCACTATGGTGTGGTAAACTTTCAGACTCTAGATTACGAATCCTATGTACCCCAGGATGGTTCAGCTCTCCACCCGTTAAAAGCCGCCATTTACGGAATGAGAATAACAACGTAGCTTTCGCGCCCGTGCAACCGCCAGTCTATCACGTGTGGTGGGTAGATCTTCAAGTTGCCACACGCATTCTTAGTAGCTTAGAGTAGGCTCGAATTAGGGATTATTCTTTGTGTCTAATGGCGTGAGTCCTGATTGGAAGAAGAAGAAAAAGAAGACATCAACATCCTAGATAACTACAACGGCCGATAACCCGCCGTGAGACAATGAAGCAAAATATCAGACATCCTATAAAGTAACACATAAAATAATGAATCTTACGGCATTTTGTATTTTTGGCAATCATACAAATATGGCCTTGTAGGTCTCGACGATGAGTAAGTAATTGTTCAGTCAAATGGACTCACTTTCTATCCATTCAAAACTTCAGAGATCGCGTGGGTAAGTAGTTAGGCAAAAGGATTCACGATCGAAGACCCATTACAATCATTCGTAGTTTGGAGGTGCGTGGGACATTACCGTTAAACAATCTGCTTCACTCTGAATGAAGGCAGCAGGACTAACTACTTATTGATAGGACCAAATACCTTCAAACATTAAGAGTAATACCTGCTGCTGAGGATTCCTCATTATTTCACTTTAACTTTTACATCTCATCCATAAACTCACCCACTCATATCATTTTCAGCTTCTTTTTCGCACACACAATCACTCACATTCTCACCCTTCTCTCTCTCTCTCTCCTTCCCTCCCTCCCTCTCGCACAATCACCGACAGACATACATTCACATACATGCACTCCTTCATTTCTCATTTTCTTTTACCTCAAGTTTTCATCTATATATTCTTCTTTTTCTAATTGCTTTTTGTGACGCCTACTTCGGTCGAATTATAAGGTAGAATTATCTCCCTTATCAGCGGAAATTGTATCAGCCAGACGACAAAAAATATCAACCAGACGCATCAACCAGACGACAAACAAAAAGTACTAGAAACTAAAACACCAAAAAAATGCAAAGGCAAAAATAATTCCCCACAACTTGATTTAGTGTTTTCGGTAAACAAGTAAAATAAAATCTGCTAGTTATTATTCCTTGATTGGAATGAAATTATTTATGAACAAAAACTAGCTGAAATGGAATATATATGCTGGTGCTGATAATCTAAATCAGAGAAAAAAGATCTATGTAATATATAATGATAGGATGAATGGTGTTCTTGCAAAATATTTAATCGATGTCATTAAATGTAGGTCATCCATAAATTAAGGTACTGTGTGTACTTTTAAGTCTATGTATGTTATGTGTTTACACAACATATTTCCAAGTATATCCGCATTTTGTACGTACAACCTTCATTCTGAAGACTTAATTTAAATTTCTATGTTTTCTTGGCTCGAGTACATATCAGCTGTAGGCATTGACTGGTGCTTTTTTATGAATTGTTTTTTTTTTTATGTTGGCGTGGAGGCTTCACATCCTGCATAAATAACAAACGTCCAAGTGTATTTCGGATTCTGCTGCTATTAGGAAACCACAAATCTAGCATTTTCTTTCATTTTTTTTTGCAAGCTGTTAAAAGTTTTCTAAGGAAATTACGCTACAAAAAGAGAAAAAATTCAACATCCTAAACTATAAAACATGTAAGTTCATACACTGAATACAATATTAGTGAAAATGTTTCGAAGAGGCAGTAAGATGGGCGAAGTAGAATAGGCAGAGGAAGTATAATTTTTAAAAATATTATAAATACATGCATTGTTATAAACATTTAAATACACTCACTTATACATACCGTATAAATAAATGTGAACTATTACTAGCTCGCTCAGCTGATAAATGTATTCCAACAGACGCCATAAAACAGCTAACAACATTTTATTACTCAAAAAGTAATGCATTTAAATATAAGCCTTCTCTGTAACAAGCATACGTATAAGTTTACAGACACACACACATTCTTTGAAACGTTTATCGATTTCAATTATTTTAGTTGCGGCCATTTTAGGGACAACGGTGCTGAAGGCTTTTGGTCGATTTTATTGACCATTGCGCTTTAGATTTTACTTAAAGTACCACATAACAAACATGAAATAAAGCAGATTCATTCAACCGGAAATTGAGGTAATTGATAAATATGGTGATACCACAAAGCATTTTGTGCATCCACAACCAATGCACATAAGAAACACATTATATACATATATAGGCGCAGGCATGGCTGTGTGTTAAGAAGCTTTCTTCCCAAGCACATGGTTCCGGTTTCAGTCCCACTGCGTGGCACGTCGGGCAAATGTCTTCAACTATAGCCTCGGGGCAACCAAAAGCCTTGCGAGTGGATTTGGTAGACGGAAACTGAAGGACGCACGTCGTGTATATCTATTTGTATGTCTGTGGTATTTCTATATAAGTGTAAAGCTTATGGCGACCGCCGTGCAATGACTAAAGAAAATAGTCTAATAACGGGGCATATAAGCCCTCGTCAGGAAAAGCAACACTTTCCTATTCGCTTAGGACTCGAACCACACCTCTTTGTTAACGTGACTAAGTGTGTTGCCTTTACACCAGGGAATATGGGATGTTCGTTCGAGTCCCACACAAATAAGAAAGCTATTTTCCGTCGCAGGCTTATATGCCTCGTTATTAGACTATTTTCCTTAGTGACTGGACGGTGATCGCCATAAGCTTTTGGCCTATTTAAAAATACCATTATTATTATTTACAGGATTGTAAAATAGGGCACGGTATAACAACACCATTCCCACCGAAATTTTTATATATATATAGTTGAAATTTACAGAAAAACAGAAGACGGGTATACGAACGTCAGAAAGTCTTGTACGTTTCGAGCTTACGTTTCAACAGAAAGGAATAAGATAAATTAAGCAGAGAGAGAACTTATTCTTTGTAAGCCTAGTACTTATTCTATCGGTCTCTTTTGCCGAACCGCTAAGTTACGGGGACGCAAACACACCACCATCGGTTGTCAAGCGATGTTGGCGGGGACAAACACAGACACACAAACACATATATATGTATATATATACACATATATACGACAGGCTTCTTTCAGTTTCCATCTACCAAATCCACTCACAAGGCTTTGGTAGGCCCGAGGCTATAGTTGAAGGCACTTGCCAAAGGTGCCACGCAGTGGGATTGAACCCAGAACCATGTGGTTGGTAAGCAAACTACTTACCACACAGCCATGAAAACAAAAGTACTGACGTTTCTGGCGGCGCAACCATCATCGGACACATCAATGATGAGTTAGCTGGCCGAAACTATAAAGTCACTATCTGTAGTTTTGTTGTTAAAGAATAACACACCCACACACATGCAAACACGCACGTTCCATTACACACTCATATGCACTGTTGCTCAGTGACTATCTTAATTGAAGTTGATCTTCGTTTCATATTTATGAAAAAAAAAATCTTATCGTCCGTCTATTTGTTTTTCTATGTATCTGTGTGGTATTGAATGAGTATTTATGTCTGGACGTATTGTCTGCGATTGATGTATAATAATTTAATGTACTCGTAAGTGCTAACTTTTTGAGGCTTTGTGCGGAACATAACGGACTTGAGATATTTTATCTAAAATTGTTGTGACAGCTATCATATTCTAAATTTATCCTAACACAGATTTTGTAGAGACACACAAGTCTGTTGCTGCCTAGGTTTGCGCCGTCTCTAATCGATAAAGGTGTAATATTTACATAGCTGATAAATAGTTTGACAACCAAATACAGCGCATGGTATTCAGATATCTGCATCACGATTTGTTAAGAAAATTATTGACGACGTTTAGAATTCTGGTCAGACCAATGTCGAGCAAGTAATAAATACCAGTTATATCAGTCGGTAGTGAATTACTAGAGTTGATAGTGTTGTAATAATGCTTAACGGTATTTGTTGCGAACTTCTGTGTTCTGAGTTCAAATCGCACCACATCAGTTTAAAACCCTAACACTTTCGTCAGAATTTTCGACCGATTTGAAAACACCAATGGTAAGATAAGAATCACAGCATCGAAGACGCAAACGAGCCGTTCAAAAGCAAGCAAAGACTATTAATTTCGTTTAAACGCTTATTATTTGACATCAAAATTTTTGTCGAACGGACTTGCTAATATCGGCACAGGGTTTGCAATCGACTAAATATAGCATAGTATTGCAGTGGTACTATTTTGTGTATTACGAAAATGTGCATGTTAAAGTCGAAATCGGTGAAGACGGATATAATAATATCAAATTATTTTAAGGCGTTTTACCCGCCATCTCTCAAATTTTCTATCTAGCGGTGTTACTAACGTTACAAATAATAGAAACGATTATAACTACGAAGACATAATAATCGAATATTAACTGGATGAGGGATGTCTTTAATATAATCTGTTTTTTTTTTCTGTTGTAATTGCAGATTCCAAATCGACAGTGGTAAAAGACTGCACACCAAAATGAATAAGCGACAACATCTTGGCCATGATGGCGAAGGCTTTCGGCGGGCTAATATTTGATCACTGTTATTATCACTCGATACTAAACAACCAAAGCATAGAGAAGACGAAATTTATATTCGAATCAAGCGTCCAGTGATTGATTATTAATCTGGTGTTTTTTGATCCTGACAAATTAGAAATCGATACACAGTATCCAAATAAAAGAGA
>NC_043006.1:41538988-41558988 GCF_006345805.1 Octopus sinensis
TGTATTGTGAATTGTGAATTAGGAATAAATTAGATAAATGTATTTAATCTCAAAACAACAAGCACCACGGACAATGATGATGACAGTGATAGCAACGGCAACAGCAACAACAAAATTCATAACGACATTGTAGATAATGATGATGAAGGCCATGATGCTGATGTTGATGATGATGGTAATAGGTTAATTGTTATATTACATATTCTTCCCAGACACATAATCTATATCTGGTCTACATTTTCATCATCAAGACCAATTTGCATTCCTCCGGCTGTTATAATCACACGCTTCCTTCAGATTTTTCTTCTTTCTTCCGATAATAAACTAAGAATATTTAAATTGCAATAATGGTAATTATTATGGTTTTTATTATTGCTTTGGCCTGGCTAAATGGCCACAAATCTTAATTGTTTTGAACCGTACGTTCTATCTCCGTCAAAATTGTCCTTTCTTTGTCTCTCTTATATAAAAACGGAACTAGTGCATTAACTTCGGCAAAGTTAGATGAGAAGTAACACCGGTGGTGGTATGCTAGAAGTAAATATGTGTCCGATTGTAACTGCTTCTAGGCCACCGACGTCACTACCTAAAGAGCACAACCACACGACGGAATCGCGCAAGCAACTACAAGAAGTAAAACTGCTATTACTTTCTCTTTGGCTTCTGTGTACGCATATGGTGGTACACTACGGAAGTAGTGGCATTTCACTGTCACAGATATATATGATACCTAGATTCCTGCAGCAAAAATGATCGGAAATTATCATTGATTCGTTGCCAGTGAGTGAAATTGATTTTAGTGAATATAGGGTGCACATAACTATATTTACCTTTCAGAGAGAACATATTTGATTCCAGTAGCCTCAGAACAACCAAAAGTAGCATCCAGTCTCACATCGGAATAACCTGTTCCTGGATCATGGTTCACAACCAGGGTCCATATGACTTCTGGTGTCCATGTAAGATTTGTAGGGGTCCATAAAAATGTTGCTTTAGATGTATTTACTGCATGAAATAACCTGGTTTCTTTCTGTCACGTTTTACATAGTTCAACATGTTTCCAGTAAGGAAAGCATGCTCTCGTGGAGAGTCCTTTAATAAACCCATATAAGTGAATGGGGAAAACACAAAATAGGAATTTTCAAAGTATTGATAAAATTAATTCTTAAACATCGAAAGGCTATGGGGTTCACCAGAGTAAAACTGTAATCTAAAGTCTATAGAGAAAAGAAAAAAAATGGGTTGAGATTCGTTGTCCAAGATGGAAATTACGAGAGGAACTAGTGGACCTCCACTTAGAAGACAGTCGTACAGCGCCCCACTGAGGTATTTGCTTCTTAATAATTGCTGACTCTACGCTGCGTTCTGGCATCCTTTTCACTAGTTTTATTTTTCTTGTTTAGTTCCCAGCAACAGACATCTCCAAGCCATTCTGATGGGAGTGGCGACTTCATCACTGATGATCCGACCACATAACAGGTTGTGCTGGATTATCTGCAACATATTTAGTATGTTTTATTTCGTTTGTTTTATTTTGAACGTCTACATTTCTAGTATACTATCGTTTCTTATTAGTCTACAGTTGGTTGTGATTTCTATATCCTGTGCGTAAGTTTTAATGCATATTATTAGATCACAACCATCGAAATAAGATCAGTCTGCTCTAATTTTAGTATTATTTGGTGTTATATGTTATAATGTAAAGAATTTTTACTTAATTATGAATGCGAGGATGTCTTGATTGACGCTAGGCGATTTTTCGTTCAATAAAATTTTTAAATATAATTCAGGATGCAGTACAGAAATTCCAAATTCTTTTGTGTCCAATTTCCAAAGTTTATATTTCTATGTGTAAAATTTGTATAAACATATATATGGTATAATTTTCTAGAGTATTTAAAAACGCTTTATTTGGTGGCATTTGAGCGAAAATTTTGTCGAGTTTAAAAGACACTTATCGTTATAAGTCTTTGAATTTGCTTTGTGCAGACGACCGACATTTCCGTCCTCTTACCGCGTTCGAATGTGTTTCTCTTCTCAGAAACACATTTCCCACGTACACTCCGCTTGGTAAGCCTTCTCTACCATAACAGTTCCATTTCATCTTTCTTTCCATTTTTTATGGTTGGGTGGCATATTGTATTCGGTACTGAATACCTTGAATGTGTAACTTGTTTCTACAACGATTAGGTAGTATATAATGAAGATGTGGCTGTAGTGTTTTGCTGGTCGTAAATGCATCTACATTTGTTTGATCTTTGGTGGTTTATTTGTCGTTACCACAACTGAGCGAGCTACAGAGAATACGAATATCTCGGCGAAAAACAAAGAAACATGTAATTTAATAAGCTTAAAAGAGCTTGAAGTTGAATTTGCGGAAGGAATTAGGTGAAAATGGTTGATTATGAAGCAGAGTTTGGTGTTTATTTGCGACTGTGAATTTGTTCAACAAGTGGAAGTTACAATCCTTGATGCAATCTATAAAGCGAGATGCTGTGATAATGTTTGGATGGCTTTTGTTTATCGAACAGTGTGTAATTTTGCTTTGTACAACACCTGTACTTAGGATAATACTGAGTTCTTTTAGCTTCATTCTCCCATTATACAGGGTTCACATTGGTTTTGTGTATGAATGACTACCCACACAAATCAACAAAAAGCAGAGATATCATACGAGCCCAGCGGGAACTAGCTATTCATTGGCTGTGTGGAGACCTGGAAAATTACCAGTTTCAGCTTGATAACTGTGTTGCAAGCAAAACGACTTTTCTCTATTTCCTGATTTCGATATTTTAGCATTCTAGTATCGATCAGCTTTCAGTAACACTCACTTGCTATACATGAATAGAATACTGAATAGAAGAGTTTAAAAGAAAACCTCTGCCTAATCATTAGACTTCGATCAAGATTTTATCAGATATCTTACAATTCTTTTAGCTCCATCTAAAGACCCAACTGATATGCATGTTCTGTATTCTCTGTCCTTAATTCTTCAGCAACAATTTGCATATAATTCACCACGTGACACGTATTTCTAAGAAGGAAAAGATTAATAGTATTTTTTAATTTGTCTTCTTAACATGAAGCTAAATGTAGACAGTGGTGTGCAAACTTGATTTTTCCTA
Organism: Octopus sinensis; assembly: GCF_006345805.1. Taxonomy (NCBI): domain Eukaryota; kingdom Metazoa; phylum Mollusca; class Cephalopoda; order Octopoda; family Octopodidae; genus Octopus; species Octopus sinensis. The sequence continues at coordinate 41,542,114 of NC_043006.1, forward strand.
ATAGAAATTATTTCAGCAAAATTACATTGATTTTGAACACAATAGAATAGCTCAGCCCCAAGATACATTATATGGTACAAAAGATACGATAGAAACTTGATGGTTTTCTTAACAATATTGGTTTTCGGAGAGTAATGCAAAACTATTAGAGGGAATCAGAATTCAACGGGGATATGTATTATGGAATTTCAGCGCAAATATTTAAAATTATATAAACATATTTCCGAGATGAGTTTACTTCAGATTAGGATATTGACAATATGCAGCTGAACTACTTTCGATTCTATCCACTAACCTCTGTCTATCACTCTATTTTCCGATATTCCATACAAACAGACGCACATATACATGTATAAGCTCATACATCTATCTATTTATCTATCTATCTATCTATCTATCTATCTATCTATCTATCTATCTATCTATCTATCTATCTATCTATCTATCTATCTATCTATCTATCTATCTATCTATCTATCTATCTATCTATCTACCTACCTACCTACCTACCTATCTACCTACCTATCTACCTACCTACCTACCTATCTACCTACCTATACCCATCCACATATAAATATACATACTTATAAACGCACGCACGTACATAGATATTGACATGATAGAAACGGATAAAACGATAGACGGATTACATGGAGACATAAACAGATAGATAGGTACACGGTATGGAGAGAAGATTGCTTTCCAACTACAAGGTCTCGGGTTGAGTCCCAATGTGTGGAACCTTGGGTAAGTGTCTTCTTCAGGCTGACCAATGCTTTGTGAGTAGATTTGGTAAACGGAAACTGAAAGAAACCCGTCGTATATATATATGCACATACATATATATACACACACATATATATATATATATATATATATATATATATATATATATATGTGTGTGTGTGTGTGTGTGTGTTGTGTGTGTGTGTGTGTGTGTAATTATGCGTATCTGTGTTTGTCACCCCGCTCCAACCGTCTGATGCTGTTGTGTTTACGTCTCCGTAAATTAGCGGTTCAGCAAAAAACACCGATAGATTAAGTACTACATTATTTACAATTGACGGATACTCTTCCTCATATTGTTTGTCGTTAACGTTTAGGCTGATATACCCTCCAGCCTTCATCAGGTGTCTTGGGAAAATTTCGAACCTGGGTTCTCATTCCTAAGGAATTTTTGATGTTATTATTATTCAGGTCACTGCCTGGAATCGAACTCGGAATCTTGGAGCGCGGGCTACTAACCCCATGATTCCGAGTTCGATTCCAGGCAATGACCTGAATAATAATAATTATAAGAACATCGAAAAATACCTTAGGAATGAGAACCCAGTTTCGAAATTTCCCCAAGACAGCTGATGAAGGCTGGAAGGTATATCAGCCGAAATGCTAACAAGAAACAAGATGAGGACAAATATCCGTCAACTGAAATAATGTAAATAATGTACATAATTCCTCATGTTTTAAATATAGAACTAGTTTAAGTTCTAAGTTCAAAAATAAGTCCGGGGTCGATTTCTTTGCTAAAATTCTTAAGAGCGGTGCTCTAGCTTGGCCGTTATCAAATGCCTGAAGCAGTTAAGAGTGAAATAATTCACACACACACACACACACGTACACGCACACACACACAAACACACACACACACACACATATATATATATATATATATATATATATATATATATATATAGGGAGAGAAAGAGATAGTTAGATACGTGGACAGCCATATAAATATCAGGAATATTATATGATTAATTGCTACAAATTACTTCACTTTGTCTGGAAGTATACACAAAAGAATATACCCTCAACGTAAATCACAAACGCTCGCATGCGCACTAGCAAGTAATAACGTTATATGTGTGTGGGAGTGGTATACGTGGGTATACGTATATATTTTATATACATGCGTGCTGCTCACACACGTATGTATTTATATATATATACAAAATGGGACTAGGACGCAAAACATCCGGACAGTTAAGTAATACAAAAATGAGACAACAAAGCATCCAGATAGACGATACAAAGAAAACGACGACGGGTCATTCGAAGCTATATTTCCTCAGTCGAGTACCAGACTATCTTCGCAATTTCGTCTGGTTATACACGAGATTGCTCCCATCTGGTCAGCCCCAAGAAAAAACTAAGCTAAGAGCATTAAATTCCTTGGAAGAAAGCAGCGAATGTATACAAAAACAAGGACGGAGAAGAACGGACAATGTTATACAAATACAATAAAAATAATTACAGGACATACCATCAGGTGTCTTTCGAATAAGAAGCTGGCGTGTGTGGAAATAGAGCCTTACGGTAAAGATAGACGGTTTCACAGGCACAGGGAGGAATATCGATGTTGTACGGACAATGGCCAGATCAAGAAAGAAAGATCAGGCTTGGCCGAACGCTGGTCACGTGGGAAAAGAGAGAGGTAGAGACAGAGGGACAGAAGAATTAAGGAGGACAAGAAAAAATTAGAGGAATCATTGAAGTGACAAGTGGAGGGCAAGTGGGCAAGAAGAGAAGGCACAGAAATGTGAGAGAGAGTGGGGAACGAAAGAACGAAGAGTGGGATGAACGAATACGCGTGAAAGGGCTAAAAAATACGAACGATGACAGGAGTATTTACACTTGATAGGAGTAGTTGCTTCTTCACTAAAGTATCGTACCGATTTAGTGTCGTTTTATCGTTTTATTTCTGTCTACTCTTTTAGTTCCTTTACATTTAGTTTCAAAACAGTGAAATGCTGCTTGATCCGTGATGAACTTTACTAAATCTAAGCTAATTATAAAATTTGTTAATGTATCATATAGCGTAACATTGTTAAACTATTTGGTAGTGTAACAATGATCATAGGAGTGATGTTACTTGAGATCATATATATAGACGGAGAGATATATAGCGGGAGATGTAACAAAATGGAGACAAATAAATAAATAAATAAATATATATATATATAATACAAAATGGGACGAGAACGCAAAGCATCCGGATTGGTAGGTGATACAAAAAGGGACAGCAAAACACCCAGATAGACGATACAAAGAAAACAAGGAAGGGTCATTCGAAATTTTCTGTCCTCAGTCAAGCACCAGATTATCTTCGCAATTTCGGATGCTTTGCATTCTTGTCCCATTTTGTATCATATATATATATATATGTATATATAGCGGCGTACGTACACTTTGGTCTCGTATATATATATATATGTAAACACAAAACAAAAACAATGAAAATTGTGTGCAACGAATAGGTCGTAGGAAATGGGAAGGAGATGAGCTTATCTGAAATTACAGTAAGAAGCGAGGAAAGGAAACAGGAAAATGAATGGTGCGTATTTGATGTACGTGCTTCTGCGCCGCACACACACACACATATGTATATATGCGTGTCTGTTCATGTTTTGTGTCTATGCTTGCATATGGACGCACGTGTGTGCCGTCCTATGTTTATTCTCTATAATGAACAAAATGGCGTTGTAAAATTGAATTCCATAAAAAAATTTGTCGTCAAACAAGAGGCATAAAGCTAACTAAATTTACATTTCTTGTCTATTCATAAGTTTCATCCTACGCAGGAGCCAGTGCAAACATACCTACATTATATACTTACGTGCATTTATATATATATATATATATATATATATATATATATATATATATATATACATGGTGTGTGTGTATGTCTGTATATATATATAAATACATATATATATGCGTGTGTGTATGTTTGCATATATATATATATATATATACATATATATGTGTAAGTCTGTGTGTGTATATATATATATATATACACGCACACACACACACACGCGCACACACACACACACACACACACACACACACACACACACACACACACACACACACACACACACACACACATATATATATATATATAAATTTATTATATATACTTACTGAAAAATGACCTAGTAATCAATATTAGCTGCAATGAAATCAACTCAAAAAGATTAACGAGCGAATTATTATTCACAAGAGGAGGGTCTAGAAAACAACCACTTTCACAATCGGATTAACACAAATCCCCATATAGTTGCTGTTGTAGAAAATAGCACTGGCGAACCAACACCACCAACAGCAACAATGGCAACAGCCACAGACATAATAAGAAAATATAATACCGGAAAGGATAACAAATACACTAACTAGACTTGGGAATTATCAGAACTGACAATGTGACATTCTTTTGGTTGTAGCTCTAGCACTATGTATACACGGTATACATACATACTAACGGTGAAATTAGATAAATCGCATTCTGGAGACGTCTTTTGTGATGGAATTTGAGAACAGTGTACAAATATGTAGAATGTATCTGAAAGAAACATGATATTTGTTGGTTTTTTCTCTTTTTTTTTTTTTTTTTTTTTTGCTTATTCTACATCTGGCCTTCTGATCGATGCCATCATTAATTCTGAAAGCAATGTCCCATTTATTGATTAGTTTAACAATACAAACATGTGAGCACATCTTTAAAGAATGTGTGGAGACTTCATAGGTATTTCCCTGGTGAATAAATATTGCTGAGATGTGCTTAAAGTTTCTCTCTCACTCTCTGTATATATATATGTGTGTATATATATATAAGGCGCAGGAGTGGCTGTGTGGTAGGTAGCTTGCCTACCAACCACATGGTTCCGGGTTCAGTCCCACTGCGTGCACCTTGAGAAAGTGTCTTCTACTATAGCCTCGGGCCCGCCAAAGAATAAGTCCCGGGGTCGAGTTGCTCGACTAAAGGCGGTGCTCCAGCATGCCCGCAGTCAAATGACTGATACAAGTAAAAGAGTAAACGGGTAAAAGAATATATAGATACACATATATATATATAGATACACACACATGTATATATATACATATATGTACATATATATATACACATATATATATGTACATATATATATAGATACACATATATATATATATACATATATATATACATATATATACATATATATACATCTATATATGTACACATATATATACATATATATATATATGTACATATATACATATATATACGTATCACACACACGCATACACATACACACACACATATATATAAGCATATACTGACATACATATATACATTGTGTATAATGTATACTTACAAACGCATACGCGTGTGTATGTATGTACATGTATTTACATGAATACATATATGTAGGTATGTTTGAGCGCGTATGCGTGTATGAGTGTGTACGAGTTTGTGGTGATGTGATGCAGTTTTCTTCAACTCACCATTGCTTGCGCAGCTGACGATCATTGGAAGAAAGTTCACAAATGTATTTCCTTCTATCTACTCATGTCGAATTACTACTTGAAATTTGTATCGTTCTATTAGAACGGTTCTGCGATTTTAGCGACGGCAAATATTATGCAATATGTCAGAAGAAAATTATGAGTGGAGCGCAGGAAATGTTTCTGAGGCGCTTCAAATATTTCGACATGCTTTTCGCGAACCTTCTTTAAGCCAAATGCAGGTTTGTTAACGTGGTACCGCTGACAAAGATACACAGATATATCTAATTAAACTGGAATGTATCCCACACATCTATTTGTAGATGGAGACATCTACACGTTTAGCAAACGGTCTTACTCTAATCTTGAATTTAGCAAACGGTTTTACTATAAAGTTGAATTTGACCTGTATATAAGTTAATTTATGTTGATTCATATATAATTAGACATTTGCATATATATGCATGAATATACTTCTTACATACATTTATGTATTCTTAAAGTTCTAAAAACAAATAGATACATTATAAGGGAGAGATAGAGACAGAAGCATGTTAATAGAAGGAATTGAAGTCAGTTAAATAGAAAATGTACTGTTCTTGTAAAACTACGTAAAAGTACATTCTAGACTATGGCTGCACCGTTTATGTTTCTGGGATTGACTATTCAGAGAATTCTCTCCACTCAACAAAATGCATAGGGATTCTCCAGAACAAACATTGCATGATCTAGAAAGCGTATTACAAGCATATGCATTAACCATAGGCCATGGTTAACATACACACTAGCTTATCCTTTTTGTATCGTCTCCATGAAATTTATTAAACACGGGTGGTAATAAATTAACTCTAAATAAAGACTCATCCAAGTCTTAATATGGGATAGATAGTTTCTCAGGGAAAAAGAAAGGAATTTAAGTCCACGTGGCAAACAAGGATGAGATTGGCATGTGGGAAAATGGTCAGTCGCAACCTACTTATCATTTTATTATCTTTAAACGGCTATTTTCCCCTTTTTCGTCCTCTCTTTATTATCTTGTCTAAATTAATATATATATATATATTTGTGTCTGTGTGTATGTTTGTGTGTCTGTGTTTGTCCCTCAACATCGTTTGATGCTTGTGTATTTACGCTCCCGTAACTTAGCAATTCGGCAAAAGAGACCGATAGAACAAGTACTAGTCTTACAAAGAATGATTCCTGGGGTCGATTTGCTCGACTAAAAGCGGTGCTCCAGCATGGCCACAGTCAAATGACTGAAACAAGTAAAAGAGTGAAAGAGAGATGCAGCAAAAGGTAGAAAGATAGAAATACCGTAAGTGCTGGACGGAGAACAGAACGTTTATGAAACCATGGTTGTGAAGAGCATTTATGTTGTTGTTGTTGTTGTTGTTGTTGGTGGTGGTGGTGGTGGTGAAAATGACTTTGGTAATAGGGAGGCGTAGGCGGTGATGTCTCAAAGGTGACGGTGGTGGTGAGGATGATTATGGTGGAGATAGGTTGATAATGATAACGGCTGAGATTATGATTGATGACCAAGCTAAAGTACATGGTGATGGTGGTTGTCGTCTTGTGATGGTGATAGGGATGATGATCATTATCATCATGGTAATGGAGATGGTGTTGCTTGTTACTTTTACTAGCGTTGGTCACAAGATGCGTGGCCAGATGGAGGTAGTGATGAGATTTGTTGAAGCTTGAGATGATGATGGTCCACGTATCTTATGTATGTGATGATGCTGACGTTGACGGTGGTGGTCAATACGGTGTTGATCTTGGTGAAGGTGACAGTGGTGGCAGTGATGGAGTTGTTTGTAGAAGATGTGCCAAAGTAGAAGATGAAAATGAGGAAAAAGACGGTAGTTGTGATGCTAATGATGGCAATCACCACCCCCGATTATTCGTCTGATTGTGATGATGATGATGATGACGACCATGACGACCACGCTGATGATGATGACGACGTCGACAACGGTGATGATGATGATAACGACGATGATAATGATGATGATGATGTCGACGATGATGATGATGATGACGACGACGACGACGACGACGACGACGATGAAGATGAAGATGATAATGACAGCGACGATGAAGATGATGACGACAGCAACGATGATGATGACGACGGCAACGATGAAGATGATTACGACGACGAAGATAATGATGGGGCGACGATGATGAGCACTATGATAAGGGAGAAAAATATATTCAAAGACGTGGTGTTGGTGTTGGTGATGCACAAGTTCGAATTTAGAATAGTGATGAAGTCTAAGCAATAAAAAAACATTAAAAATAAGCTCTAAAACCATTAACTGGGTAAATGGTGGAGCTGGTGTTCTAATAGTACGATATCTGAAACGCATTCATACAAACACACGTATAGAAAAACTCAGACTCAAACGCACATAAAAAACAAGTACATAAATACGGCTTTCTTAGATTTCCCGAAGTTCATCGGTCAGTAGGTAATTTACAACAGTAGCATCCATTACGTGCAAATCAGTGTCATCTGGACGCATACTGATGCTGTTTTAATGATGCTCCTTATTGTAGCTTATATTCGAAAATATGGTGAGATGATTGTACAGTTTCTTTATTCACGAACGAAGTGCGGATACTTAAAAGCAACAGACTGATCTTTTAGTGGTCATATGTATTCCTCATTATTTGGGGTGTCACATTATTATTGATATATTTTCTAAAAGATTATATGAACCTCAACATACATATACTTGAGGATCCATTCCTCCATTAATCATAAGCTTCTCGCATGAGGTCAACACACACACACACACGTATATATATATATATATATATATATATATATATATATATATATATAAATAATATATTCAAAAGAGATATCTTAAGAATTCAATCACTACTACCATCCAAGTCATTTCAGGGCACTTGACCATTTAACATCCTACTACTATCATAGCACTCCCGCATTCTTTTCTTCTTCTTTCTCTCCTTCCTCTTCTTCTTCTAAAGAAGACATTGAAAGGAATTTAATTCTCATGTCAGTCATTTTATCTCTGCCAAGAATTCACAACGACATCGAACCCACAAGTGAGACAGAGACAGAGAGAAACAAGGAAAATGCCTCTTGTATTTGAATACTATGCAAATATTCTTTTAAAAAGATTTTTTATTTTACCAAAATTCGTTTTCCATATTTACAGTTGAAAAAGTCTCATTGACCGAAACCGGTAATGAAATGTTTTTTATAAAATTATTTTAGCATTTTCTACCTTGACTTTTTCCCCATATGTACATACACACACACACACACACACACATACACACACACACACACACACATATATATATATATATATATATATATATATATATATATATATACATACGTGTGTATGTGTGTGTGTATTGATAGATATAGATATTTAGCAATTTATGTATCATACTTAATGTAAATACGCCATAATTTACTGCAGTATTCGTCCGGAGAAAATATCTCCAATGGACGTGCTATGTTTAAAAGTAAAATATATCTGAAGGAGACGTAAGTCGTCCCAGCAGCAACCAGCAAAAATGCTACAAACTTGTATTCCTTGCTGGGTGTTTATAATTTAATCACGAGATATAGACATTCACACACATTGGAAAAGCCCTATCATTCAGGGATGCCGAGGCTAATCTATAAATACAGGGGATTGCTGTCAATAAAAACTGTTGGCAAAATTCGAAAGAATTATTTCGGCGTTCAAAGGATACTTGCCGTTGTAGTGCAGCAGGAACTTTAAACTACTTAGGTTTTTATTACCTATTTACAGTCATGGGGCCCTGTGAGCGTATTTATAGTTGGTGTTACCAGCAAATAGAACTCCCGAGGAGCAGGTAAACTAGGGTTAATTGGAAAGAAAATCAGATATGCCTGGTAAAGAACAAGTTCTTGAGTCAGGTTCACATAGTCTTCACTTCTTATAACTAATTAAATATTCTTGTTTTAGAAAGTAACTACTTTAGAAATATTTTAACGATGCTAAGCACCTAAAGTAAAGCTTGATTTAGTTGACGTAATAATTTAAATATCGCTAGCGACCGTCAATTACCAAACGATGCCAAGTCATTAGAATATTTTTAATTGCAATTTAGACAGAATAAGGTTCTTTTCATTAAGCTCTTTATAAGTTTCATAGCAAAAGAGAACGTTGATAAATTCGTTCTCCAATCAATGCAGTATTGAACATTATGCAAATCAATTAAAACTGGATTACAAAAAGACATTCATTTTCTTGAGACATGAGTCATCAACAGACGCAATTTTCTCTGTGTTTTTGTCACTGAACATGAATAATCAAAGGACAAATATAATAAATATAAAATGAAAATGTTAAGAATATTATAATGGAATTATTATTATTATTATTATTATTATTATTATTATTATTATTATTATTATTATTATTATTATTATTATTATTATTGTTATCATCATCCTTATTATGATTGTTGTTGTTGTTGCTGTTGTTTTTGTTGTTGATAGTTTTGTTGTTGTTTTTGTCGCTATTTTTAAATTATTTTTGTTACTATGTTAATAATGATAATGTTGCGGGTAGTGATAGTCTATTGAAGAATAAATAAACAAGGGATATAGAAACAGTGCGCGTGTTTATTATTCGTATAATGACCCATCCATTATACATAAAATAATACTGTCTTTATTATTCACAAAACGTTCACACACACACACACACAAATTTATAGTATGAACTGTACAGGACGATAGTTACAGGACGATAGTTACATGGAACAGCGTGCAAAAAAAATAACAGAGACATAGAATTTCAAACAATGATTAATTTCGAAGGCTACTCATAGAAACCGCTCGACATCACGGTCAGCCTGACCGCTAAGGCAACTGCCTTCTCTCGGTCTATTGGCGAATGCTCATTAGTCCAGTTCACTTACCATTTTTATCCACCTTTCTATAAATTTGCAGCACTTCCTGCTTTCCCACCGAGGTCAAACTTGCTTTCATCCATCCAGAATCGATAAATCGATAAAAGAAAGCCCCACGAAAAACGCCGGGCTCAATATAATTGACTTACCATCCGCGCTTCAAGGCTGCTGGCCTTGTCCCTAGGTCAGAATTCATTACATTATTATTTTAATTTCCGTTGAGGTCAACTCCGACTTTCATCCTTTCTGTTCAATAAAATAAAGTAACACTCACGAATTGATCGATGATTTAATCACCAATAACGGCCCACCACCAAACACACACACACACACACGAAAGAACAAAAAAAAAACACACACATGCACACACACACACACGCACATACACACATACACACACACACACTCATAGAAAATGTGGTTTGTCCCTATGTTAGGACGTCCAACAGTAGAAACTATGTCAAAGCAGATATTGGAGCTCGACGTAGTTCTTTGCCTCATCGAATCCTGCCAGACTGTCAACCCATGTAAGAAGGACGCTAATTGACGACGAAGATGATAATGATGACAACGACGGTGCTGATGTTAATGATGATGATAATGACGGTGATGATGATGATAAGGAGGGGGAGAATTGTCGTTAATTTTCACGTTGTTATTACTATTGTTATCCCCCCTTTGGATGTATTATCTGGTTTTTTTTTTGTTTCAATACTTTCTTAATAGTTTTCTTAATTATATTTCTTTTCTTTTTATTACTTTTGTTATAATTAGCTTAAACTTTATATCTTCATTATTATTTTCATTATTATTATCATTATTGCTATTATTGTTGTTGTTGTCATATTTCTGTTGTAAATAGAGGCAAACTAATAAAGTAAACAAAAACATAAATTTAAGAACCGAGCAAAGATAAAGGTCAAGCAAAGCAAATACAAAGCCTAGCTGAGAGATACATTAAAAAAATAACGGCACATCAAAAGACATTCACGGATAAAGAGACAACAACAGTCAGTAATCTGCTAATCTGAGAGAAGCCATATTGGTGAAAAGAGTTTGTCTGAGACTCTTCTGATATTTCTCATCTTTTAATGGTCTTTATTAATTCTATATTAGAATGGAGAGTTAATTTTCTTTTTAACTGTGTTAACCTTGTACTTTTCATTGCCTCAGGCTTCTTATTTGATGCTGCATCGATCTTCTGACATCGCTAATTATATATATAGTAATATTTGGTGTGCTAGAGAAAGATACAGAAAGAAAAGGAGAGAGAATGTGTGTCCGTGTGTATGTGTACACGCATATATATGAAAATATACAAAACATTAAACATATATATATATGATATGTATGTTTGTTTGAGATAGATTGACTGTAGTATGCTCATGTAATGTATGCATGTATATGTGTATTATTGAACAAGTGATTAGTTTGAGGGTGTTTTTTGAAAAATAGTTTTTAATTGAATTTTGTTTGAGATTAGATCTTTTTGAATGAGGCATTACAAAATCTTTCCAGTGATGTGGCTATGTTTCAAATGTACTTTATTCTCTATCAAGACGAAGTTTTGTTGAGATCTACATAACTGCGCACAGTTTTAATGGATATGTGTGTATTGAATGCGAAAGACCGAGAGAGAGAGAGAGAGTCAGCTAGCAAGGCATATATATATATATATATACCTAGCTAGCTAACTCTCTTTCTCGCTCTTTATATATATATACATACATGCACACATACATAGAGAAGGATAGAAGAGAGGGAGAGACAAGCAGACAGACACAAAGACACACAGAGAAAGACACACAAAGACACACAGAGAAAGAGAGAGCGAAAGGGAGAGAATTAATGTGAGATACGTAAATAGAATATCGACTGCTTTAATATTGTAGCAACACTAGTTTTTATTGAGAATTGATCGGACTCGGCGTATTCATATATATAAATTTGCTTTCAAAGAATTGAACACAGAACTAACACGAATATAATCAATGTAGAAAATCCCGAAACATATAATAGATCAATGTCATAATTGTAAACACCATCTTTACAGTGCATGCTTACGATATGTAAATTACTTTTATCTTGATCCTGCTTATTTTCAGAATAATTTAATAACTTCCCTGTGCAGCAGGTCACTGGTGAATAACAAAGACGATGAAGACACTAGAATCATTACTTTTGAAATAATAGCACGTAATTCATATCAGTCAAGAACCAGAAATAACTCCCCAGATTACAATCTAACGCAGAATGTAATGTACTGTTAAAGTGATAATCCTGAGAATCCTAATACTCGTATACAACTTATTACAGAGGTCGCTGGTATTTACATATTTAATTGAAAATATCGTTTTATCACGACCCACAATTTTGTCTTCAGCCAATTTCTTTATTCGTTAAAACTGAAAAACTACGTTTAACAGAAAAGAAAATAAGTCTCCATTCGACATGCGCTGCAACGGAAGGTTACCAGAAACTTTAACTTAAGCATCTTACAATACATTCAGTTTTGTCACTTCTTTGTATTTATATCTGCCGATTCTTCATTCATTCATTCATAATATTATTATCTATGAAAATATGAATAAATTATCACGCCGCTTGTATTTTAATTTTAATTTCCATCTGATGCTATTTTAAAATTCTCAAATGTGAAAAATATCATTAAATGCAAAACTTCATTTAAGTTTTATGTTTTGGGGGGGGGGGGTGAGAGGAATGCAAAGACAACAATAGAAAAATTAAGATCATAAAATATATAAAAAAAAACAATAGAAAATTAATTATGAGAGCTGTAATTAGTTTAGGTATTTTGATATTCGACGCAATTATATTATATATATATATATATATGCGTGTGCGTATACATACATACACACACACACACATATATATATATATATATATATATATATATATGTGTGTGTGTGTATATATACGCATACACAAGTATATGTACATACTTATATACATATATATGTATATAGGTATGTACATGTGTGTATATGTATTTGTATATATATCATATATATATACAAATATATATTTATGTAAATATATATATATATAGAGATAGATAGATAGATAGATAGATAGATAGATATGTATGTATATATATATATATGTATGTATATATATACGTATGTATATAGATATGTATGTATATATATATGTATGTATATAGATATGTATGTATATATATATGTATGTATATATATACGTACGTATATATACGTATGTATATATATATACGTATGTATATATAGCTTCCATGAACACATATTTCATAATTTAAATATGACAACCAGCGAAATGGCTCGAGCTGCAGGCAGGAGGCAATAAATTGCATTATTATTATAAGCCAACGTTTATGCAAAATATTGTGTAGGCGTGGGTTCATTAAATACCTGAAAGCAGTATTTCTGAAGCATGGCTAATAACTAATGATGTTTTATTACGGTCAATATATTGCTGAATCAGATGTGGTGTGGAATAGCTAGATAACGGGAAGTAGAATTTACAAGGTAATTAAATAAATAACTAATTATAGATACATATGTGTATAAATGTATGTATGAGTATATGCGCGTCTGTATGTGTGAGCGTGTGTGGGTGTGCATGGATGATGTATCGCGTATTGTATATGGTTTGTTCCAATTCGCTTAAACATATTCTCACTACTACGCACGTCTGCTGTCTGTCTGTCGGTTTTTATCGTATTATCTTTCGTTCTCTTTCTCTTAGTGTTTGTGCTGATCTATTTTTCATTTGTTGTCAGTTGCTACAAAGAGACACATGCACGCATGCTCGTATATCAAATCTCAGAAACGCTTTCGGTTGTAGGTATATGTGCTTGTATGTGTCTTCGTGTGTGCCAGGGATGTACGGCTCTCACTCTCTCTTTCTTTCTTTCACTGTGTGTCTCTCTGTTTATCTGTCTCGCTATCACCTCTATATGTTTGCTTCCTCCTCTCTCTCTGTCTCTTTCTCTCTCTCTGTCTTTCTCTCTCTCTCTCTCTCTCTCTCTCTCTCTCACACACACATATATATATATACATATACATATATATATATATATATATATATATATATATATATATATATATATATATATATATATATATATATGTATATATATATATATATATATGATAAAATTCTATTCAGAAAGTTTATCGGCGACCAGCATATGAAAAATACCTTTTACGGTGAAAATTACAAATACAGTTATAAATAAGGGTAATCCCCGCCCCTCCTCTCCCCCCAAAAATTGTGTTCATCGCTGATGAAGGAAGAATCTTCTTGGGATTAATCTAGAAATCAGAACCGATTCGGGGATAACTATATTTTAAAAAAAAACCTGTTAGCCTGCTTTCGATATGTGCTGTAATTATACAAGTAAATAATTTATGTGGTTAGACGATTTAGCGTCTATTTTCAGCATAGTGGCAAAGAAAAAGTTTCTTTTGGCTTTATATATATGTATATATATATATATATATATACACACACATATATTTTAAAAATTCGTTTATGATAAAGTTAAGGATATGCAAATAAAGATCCTATTTCATAATGCCAGTTACTGATCCCAGAAATATTGCCATTATCAGTGGCGGAGCCAGGGTAAAGCGCGACCGGAACGAGCCGCAAAAATGCGCCCATTACAAAATCCGTAGTTATATATATAGTACTTATTTGTTACAAGGAATTAATATTTTAAACATTTACCTGCCAGTTCGGTACAGCCTGTAATTGAAAATAAATTTGTTGAATGTTTACTCTTCCGAAACCTCCTTATTTTAACCGTTTAATGCACCGGCTCCTGCGATTGGAACATTAAAAAACCTAATGTGTGAACCATGTTTACAAGGGGATTTTTAGAAAGAAGAATAAAAAATTGTTCAGAATTACAGAGAAGACAGAATTCCTTGCTATTATCAGAAGGTATCGAAATTGAGAGAATCAACCACGCTAAATTAAATTGCTTATTGTGGTCTTTTGGATACCAAATTAATTTACTAAGCTCTGTGCTGTTACGTTTATTCCTATCCCTAAATTTATATCCTTACAACTAGATTTCATATCTCCATTACTAAAGGTAGAATAAGATTAAATGGAATAAATGTAGGTAACCTCCTCTGTATAACCTGCTTTAAGGCAGAGTTATAAAATTCGGCCTTATCGTTGAAACTTAGACAATCTAAATGAAATATTATTAACTAAAGTCCTAGTAATTGCCCTAGAATAATTAATGAATTTGCTAATATACTTAAGATTGGTCGATGGTTTGTGGTATGGGAAGTACCAATTATTGTGTAAGTTAAGTGTAATATCTAAAAAGCTGGCCTTCGTTACATCATCAAAAATTATGCTTAAGCATATTCTACGGAAAAACTTAACTAAACTATTCCTAACTTTTTCTAGTTTTTGGTCGGAAACATTTTGAAGGTAAAGTAAATAATCATCACGATATAGATCTCCATTTTTGTTAGGGAACTGTTCTGCCACTTCAAAAAGTATATATATATACAGACATAACCAGCTACTTGTGCTGAATCAGAACTTCCCATTGTAACATAAAAACCACCTGGTGTGTCTTTACAGACCCACAACGTATTGTCCCTCATGCTCTCTCTTGTCCGTCATCCTCTCTCTTGCCCCCTTTCCTCAGCCTGTTTGCTCCCACGTGACTACAGGCCATTTCTCTAACCCCTGTCTTTTCTAGATGCGATGCCCATTTCGCTGGACGTCAATTTTATCGCCTTGTCCACTAAGTTTTTACTTATATATATATATATAACATTTTGGCGCAAGGCAAGCAATTGGTTGTGAGGGTTATTCAACAACATCAACCCCGGTGCTGAACTGGTACTTAATTTTATTGACCCGAATACAGGAAAGGCAAAGCTGACCTCCGCAGTATTTGAACCAAGGACTTAAAGACCCGAAAGATATGCCTCAAAGTATTTTGGCCGGTGCGGTAACGATTATACCCAACAGACTATAATTTTTCAATAAATTGAAGATTAAACCGAAAATAACATTTAATTATAACTTTACGACGTTTCTTTATGAGTCTAATTATAAATTAAATGCGATAATTAATTAGAATTTGAAAATTATATCCAACAAATTCCTTGTGATAATTATTATTTGTGTCTACCGGTGTTTTCTCAGGTCAGCGATTATCTTGCACTACATGCCGACGTATACATCTATAGCCAATAGGTAAAAGGGCGAGGTTGAGACTAGATCTTTTAGTGTAATACATCTTGTTTCCCAAAGTCAATTTTAGCTGCAGCTGTATTTCTCGACAATTTTTGTCCACTGCGATGTTCCAAAAGAGTTTCGGTTCACCATGTACATCTGCAGGAATTGAATGTGCCCTGAGAAGGACAAATGAGAGAGACTCGTGAGAGAGAGAACTTTACAAGTATGAGGATCTGTACGGTAGTGCAGAAACCAGATAGGCAACTGAAGTAGGGTGCAGAGGAACTATAAAGTGTTCATTCTGCAATGATCGAACAAGGCTTAAGGTTCAAGAAGCAAAACCTCCTCCATATTTGGAGCCACTCCGTAGCATATCCGACAACCAGGTGCTTGTGAGTGTCCCCACCTGTGAATACATAGTTGGCACAATATCGGCTATATCTAATCGGTGAGGTT
>NC_043006.1:41563988-41586488 GCF_006345805.1 Octopus sinensis
ATGGTGTGTCTCTATTTGTCAGTTACTATAACATGATGGGGCTATTAGATTGACGACAGATATGTATTGCTGGGGCCACCAGACGTTGATGAGTGACTGCTCTGATGAATGAGCAACAACTCGTACGACAGAAAGGACTCGTCAGTGTTGTATGAAAGTTCAGTCTTTTTGTTGATTGATACAGTCGTCTGTTGCAATAAGTACAAAGTCTCCAACAGAATGAAATAACGGTACACATTTCTGGTGTGAATATGGAGACAACTTGTCAACTACGCTCCAGGCTATACTGGGAAATTCAACAAGCTAACGCTACGATGAAAAGGCGAAAGGAAGCCGAGTCCTGCTGGTCTCTGAACCCGAAGGACAGTATATGCTGAGTGGAATTTCCTTTCAGTCTTTGAAAGTGTGTGCTTTGAATTTTGATTTTCCGTAACGGATAAAGATATTGGCTGGTCAGATAAGTGGCTTTCTTCTTGCTGCTCTTTCATAGTAACCAAGCTTGTAAAGATAGCTGGCAGCTGTTCTATGCCTGACAAAAACGTGTTCTGCTAAGTCACAGGCCTTATAACGAGGATTATCCTTCATATTTCTATTAACAAAGAGAAGGGTCCTTTTAGAGAGATCTGGTCAACCTCGGCGAGAGGATATGGAATCTTTCCCATCTCTGGTAAATTTGACAATCACTGTATTAAATGTAGAAAGTGGAATTCCAAGGTTTTTTGCGATTTTACGTTAACTACGTCCACCTTCGGATTGACCCACATTCCGGCCTCTTTAAAATTGAGGCGGTTCCATGACTTCTTTTTTCGTGGCATGATTAAACAGTCACACACAGAATCTGAAACATAAAAATGTCAATTCATAAAAAGTATAAACCCTTACAAGTTAGAATAAACATAGAACAATGTGTTATGGCGCGTCTGTTTACTTACGTCATGTCTGTGTAGTTATAGTTGAATGACACTGGGACAAAACATGAATTTGAATGTTTTTATAATATTAGAGAACCAGCAGCTTAAAAAATCGAAATCCTTGCTAAATATTATAAAAAAATCTACCTGGGGCAATATGTATAAATGACTTGTAAATAAATATTCCACTCCCAAATACTCTCTCTTTACTCTTTTATTTTTACTTATTTCACTCATTTGACTGTGGCCATGTTGGAGCACCACCTTTAGTCGAGCAAATGGACCCCAGGACTTATTCTTTGTAAGACTAGTTCTTATTCCTTCGGTCTCTTTTGCCGAACCGGGGACGTAAACGCACCAGCATCGGTTGTCAAAGCGATGTTGGGGGACAAAGACTGACACACAAACATATACACATATACCCACACATACATATATATAAATGTATTTATATATATATATATATATATACGATGGGCTTCTTTCAGTTTCCGTCTACCAAATCCACTCACAAGGCTTTGGTTGGCCCGAGGCTATAGTAGAAGACACTTGTCCAAGGTGTCACGCAGTGGGACTGAAACAGGAAACATGTGGTTTGTAAGCAAGCTACTTACCACACAGCTACTCCTGCTATATACCTACGTAAACGCATTTGCGAGTGATCGTCTATTTCGGATAATACAAGCTCATTTATACATCCTTTTTCTGACACTAAACAGATAGCGTTATATCACGACATTTATCCATTGAAATGATTCTTCTAATGACGGCAAAGGCATTCGAAACGATAGCTAACTGCATGGTTCATAGAAAGCGAACCATCGAAGTAGAGACATGCAGCTGCGTAATTTACAATCTGGACGGTGATTGTACTTTTATTTGAAATCCGATAAGAGCATGCTCACTGAGTTCTTTGAGAAACGACCGCGCTCGACGGTCTTTACTACTTTATTCATAATTACAGACACACGCCGCACGCGCTCACATATATATATGTAGGCACTGTGTTTCTTTGTAGCTTCGTATATATGCGAGTATATTTTAGTAGCTCACTCTATGATATAGATGCGTGTACACTTATAGAAGTTAGCTAAAAAATGTGGAGAATATTATGTTCTCCCATTCTCTTCATAATTGAATATCTAGAGACTAAAATTACGCATAATTTCTTTCTTCTCTAGGGACACCCCTGATTCGTATTTGTATTAATTCTTTCCTATAGCTTTTATTTATTTGTCTTTTGATTTCTATTTTGATTTTCTGAGACACAGTTCTCCAGAAATATGGAGAGTTATGGAAAATTGGAACGATTACATTTAAATCTAAAATGAGAAAATCCCAATAACAAATCAATATTAACCATACATTTGCATTTGTGGCACATTATGACGGTCTTTCATAGTTATTTATACGGTTTATTATATTTGGCGAATTCACCGCAGCCTAGCATTTTCGATTTATTGACCGACTAATCTGGTCATAAACAAAGCTTCTCTGCTTTCTGAGGGGAAACGAAAATTTAGTTTAACATTCTTCAGACAATTTGCAAATTCACTGACGATGAAGTACCTGGAATTCATTTCAGTATTTTCTTCTTTTTCATCTGCTTTTAACTTATAAAATTTAACTTACTTCATTTTGCACTAAACGCTTTAGTCAGTGTTGCATTTTTCTGGCACATTTTTCTTACGTTTACTTCTCTTTCAATGAAATTATCTAGGCGATGTCGTATGAAAAATGTAAAAACATCGACACCACTTACATAATTACACTACCAATGTCTTGAATGATAGTCTCAACCAAATCTACGAACTCCATCCTTTAGAATAACAAGAAAAGAAGAAGAATCTACACATGAATTTACCTCCTGCGAATCTTATATGTCTATTAAATAAATTTTGTTGTTGAAAATATTTTTGCGACTGACAAACATGAAAATCTGCCGAGCGAAACATTACTCCGATACTTTCTGATTTACGGAAACGATACATCAATTACATACCTATATGTTGACTAATAACTGACATTATAGATTCTCCTCGGAAGGAAGTTGCGATGGCCTTTGAATTTAGATGTGCTACTTTGTTTTATTCTATTCACAACCTAAAACAACTTATTTCATTTAATTTATCAATATGTCAGTGTTTCTATATAAGTTGTCATTTGCTGTCTCTGGTTTCTCTCTGTTCATTGTTTGTACATCCATCCATCC
The DNA here is from genome assembly GCF_006345805.1 of Octopus sinensis. NCBI lineage: Eukaryota > Metazoa > Mollusca > Cephalopoda > Octopoda > Octopodidae > Octopus > Octopus sinensis. The sequence goes on from NC_043006.1 coordinate 41,567,112, forward strand.
ATCCATCCATCCATCCATCCATCCATCCATCCATCTATCCATCCATCCATACATACATACATACATACATACATACATACATACATACATACATACATATACACGTATGTATGTATGCATGTATGTATGTATGTATGTATGTATGTATGTATGTATGTATGTATGTATGTATGTATGTATGTATAATGGAGAAGGAAGAATGTTGCAAACTATTTAACATATCAAATTTAACTATAAGCTTTCGAACACTTTATTCGGGTAATACCAATGGGCATGAAGTTAAGACATACCTTGTCACCAAACAACAGTTACTCTATTATATTGCTTAACTCAAATGAACACATCAAATAATATGGGGTAACTTTTAAGACGATAACACACGATTAAAGTTTTTTACAAGATTGCAAGGAAAACTAGTGCCAACGGCATCCGTAACCCATTGGATACTGTTATTGGTGAAGGTGGTGAGCTGGCAGTGTCATTAGCATGCCGGACAAAATGCTTAGCGGCATTTCATCCATCTTTAAGTTCTGAGTTCAAATTACGCCAAGGTAGACTTTGCCTTTCATCTTTTCGTGGGCCGATAAATTAAGTACCAGCGATACACTGGGGTCGATGTAATCGACTTGTCCCCTCCTCAAATTTCAGGCCATGTGCCTAGAATAGAACTGATACTGTAATCGGTGATTCTGTTAATTTGTGTTGAAAATGCTGTCAGCTGAAAATTTATGCAGAAAGAAAATCCTAGAACGAAGTTTATGGAAGAAGGATTCGTGACATGGCGTCATGGGGTTAGACATGTATTAACAGATGAGATGAGGAGAGACGAGTTGTTGAGAGAACCTGAGTTGAGATGCTGCGGGTCATGCTACCACAAAGAGGCAGCGATTATTGACATAGCTATAGAAAAGAGAGATAAAAGGAGAACCAGAGTGTAGACAGCAGGTTTATATGTCAGTGGTTGGAGCGCATGAGATGAATATGTCAATCAGTCATGTGACTTTTCTCTAGTTGCCGTTATGTTTGTGGTTGCAGCAGCACGTTCTGATCGTGTGAATATGCCTTCTGTTGTGGATCCCACTTCAGCTCTGTGGATGGTGATTGTTGAAGTATGAAATATTTTCTAGCATTGAAGAGAAGCATCAGTCTTTGAGCTGCAATTCTTTCCATGTAAAGTACATGTTCGAAGCTGTGAAAATAGCGATCATCATAACTTCGAAGAGGATTGAAGTGTTTTAGATATCAATAACGAAGAATAAAGTAGGATCAAAGATATGTTGTTAATTCGAGGTGTTCGCAGATTAAGAGAGAAAGCTGATATATTTAGAGGAAAGAGTGGAGATGAGTTGGAGCTAGATGGACTCGAAGTCTCTCTTGCTGATATTTCATTCAAAGTAAATGACAAGGAGATTAGAATCTACGCATGCGCAGATTCAAAGTTTCTGAATCAAGTTGGCGAAAAGAATTTACACTTGCGCGGAAATAAACTTTCCGAATGAAGCTTAAGATAAAAGGCCAACCTGAACAATCAAGATCGATTGTAGAAAGGGGTTAAAAGAAAGGGGTTGTAGAAAGGGGTTATGTCCCCAAAGGAAACAAGATGTACGCCTGGTGTTTTAGTAGGAGGTGAAGTGTTGGTTAGATATGAACACATTCCACGACTATTAGAAAAAGATTAGTGAATCAGTCAACAGTTTATTTCTAGATATTTTTTTCTTTTTGTCGTCGTGCACAGAGGTGGGACAGAAACCCTACTTCATAGCTGCAGCTGTGAATTAAGTAACAGTTTTCAAATTGGGCAGCGTTAGAAATAGAGATTCTAAGTCATGTTTATGAGGACCAATTGCGAAAAATGTATCAACATTCACCGTTTTAATACCTTTCCGTATATAAGATATTCAAACACATTATTAATGTTATTTCTTACGGCATTGCACAGTTTCCGGTAACTCTGCTCTTGTTCGCCATGGCACCTAATTAGTCGCTAAGATGACACTGATCAATTGCTCCCGATATATTTTGATTCTCTCCAATCGAGGAATACACTTCCTTCCCAGAAATTCAGAGGGTTAACATATGATGTTCAGTATGACGATCTGGACATGTCACATCTCATCACCGTAATAGTTAGACGATACTGTGGTATATCTGCATAAATAATATCAAAATATCAACGCGATATATCATATTCTAATTATCTGGTAATGCAATATATGATGTAGAATATATTCTATACGATATATACCACACAAGAACAGCAAATGAATTTATATGGTTTCTGTTTTCATGTGAACAAAATGTATGGCTTTGTATGCATTTCTTTGGGGAGGGTGGACATAACTTTCGAGTAATTGTTTATAACAAATTATTGACCAGTTCAAACTGATGGATTGAAAATATATCGATCAAAGAACTACTTGAATTTGGTAGTTCGTTGGGTTCTAAATCTTGACTTTCATCCTTTCGGGATCGTTAAATTAAGTACCAGTTGAGTAATGGGGTCGATCTAATCGACTGGTCCCTTCCCCCAAAATGTCGGGCCTAGAAAAGGATATTCTATGTTGTCTTAAACAGCAAGCTGGCAGAATCGGTAGCACGCCAGGAAAATTGGTTAGCGGCATTTTGTCCGTTTTTTTGTTCCAAGCTCGAATTCCACCGAAGACGACTTTGCTTTCATTCCTTTCGGAGTCGATAGAATAAGTACCAGTTGAGTACTGGGGTCTATGTAATCGACACCCCCACCCCACCCCGGGAATTGTTAGTCTTATGATAAAATGTAAAATCAATATGTTATGTTGTTTTCTGGGATGCACCGTTATAATTATAATTTATTTTGTTGCATTTCGTTATCTCTGTTGCTGATTCTAGAGTTTCTCAATTCTGAAAAAATCGTGAATATCTTTCTTTGAAGAACTTGTTTGGTTTTATATTTTTTATTTGCTAAAACAGCTAACAGTTTCTTGATCATTTGCATATTTGAGATAACTAGTGCATGGTCAGAGGAAAGTTGGTGAATTATTCACCAAATGGTAGCGTGGGAGGTAAATGACTATCTAGTGTGAATTTTGTTGCTATACCATGGTGAATCAAATGCGTATCTATTGAGAAAAATTCTTTAGAGTGTAATGCTCGTGTTTAGAATATAATGTCTAGGGTGTTTCCGGTTTAAAGTGACTCACTCTGTTACGTTATTACATCACTATTCATGTTTGTACAATCTTAAACGCAGGCGGCGTTAAATGTAGAGCTTTGAATATTCCCTTCCTGAGAATAGTATAGTTCCGTAAGTGACGTGTCGTTTGATGGTTGAGTAGTCATAATATGGTGTCGTTTTCTGTTACACTATGGCTGCCATTTGTTATGCCCATCTGTGTTTATCTATATCAATCCACCCATCCACCTCTGTCTGCTTGTCTGTCTCTGTCTCTCTCTCTCTGCATATATATATATATATATATATATATATATATATATATATATATATATATATATATATATATATATATAAAGAAATGAAAGAATTCTATCCACCAATGCGGTGCTGAGCAGTCAGCTTCATCATCCGACATTTAATTAAATACACACACAAACATGCACACACACACACACATACATACATACATACATACATACATACATACATACATACATACATACATATATATATATATATATATATATATAATATATATATATATATATATATATACATATACGTATACACACATATATACATATACGTGTGTGCGTGTCGCTGTGATTGACCGCTAAATCCACAACTGTTTTTTTTCTCGCTGTGTTTATTTCCTCGTGGTCCTTTCTGTTGAAGAGCGTATGCTCGAAACGTAAAACACCTTCTCACGTTCCCGAGCGTCAAACTAATACACCTTCTTGTTGTTCATACACATGTCTTCATCTTTTGTTTTTCTGTAAATTTTGACTAATATATATAATATATATATATATATATATATTATATATATATATATATATATATATATATATATATATATATTATATATATATATATTATATATATAATATATATAGCAAATCTACAAATGGAGAGGATGCAGAACGACATACATGAGCCGGTAAATATTCCAGTCTGTCTATTTATTCGAAAGCATTAGAAGATATTAAAAGAATACATACACATTTAGTAGCCATGTGTTACACACACATGTTTTAATACTACAGAAAAGAGCAATATATATATATATCTTAGGTTAGCTAAAAAGTCCGTTCGTTTTTTTTTTTTAGGTGAAAATCAAAACAGAGTAAACAATTGGGAAAAATGTATTTAATCAATACAATAGTTACCATTTGCTTCTATAACCTTTCGCCACCTGTTGGGTAGATCTTTAATCCCTTGTTCGAAGAATCTAGGTTCTATATTAGCAAAAAATTTTTCCAAGAAAGTTTTCACGTCTTCATCAGAATTAAATCTTTTCCCATTCAATGACCGAAACAGATGGAAATCTGATGGGGCCAGATCTGGAGAGTACGGAGGGTGAGGCAAAACTTCCCACTCAAGCTGCAGCAACTTCTGCCGAGTAATCAAAGCAGTGTGTGGCCTTGCGTTTTCATGGTGGAAAACAACGCCTTTGCCATTCACCAGTTCTGGCCGTTTTTTGATGAAGAGCCGCATTTAATTTATCCAGTTGTTCACAATAAACCTCTGGATTTATGGTTTTATTCAAGGGAAGAAGTTCAAAAAAGATAACACCCTTCCAATCCCACCATTTCGATAACAGAACTTTCTTTGGGTGAAAACCTGCTTTGGGTGTTTGTTTTGGAGAATCCTCTGCTTTTTTCCGTGATCTTCGTTTCACATTATTGTAAACTACCCACTTTTCATCTCCAGTAACAATTCTTCTCAAAAAGGGTTCGTTGTTTTCCTTTTTCAGTAATGTATCGCAAATAGAAACCTTCTGGACAAGATTTGCTTCTGTAAAATTATGGGGAACCCAAACATCAAGTTTAGAAACATAACCAAGTTTATGCAATTCATTTTCCACACTTGTTTTGGATATGTTAAGAATATCTGCGATTTGTCTGGTCCTAAGACTGCAGTCTTGTTTGGCTACAGCTCTCAGTTGGTCGATGTCAATTTCTTTTCGCCGGCCAGAATGAGGTGCATCTCTTACTGAAAAATTCTCTGATCGAAATCGAGCAAACCATTTTTGGCACACCCGTTCTGAAACCGCATTCTTTCCATACACATTGCATAATTTTCGGCAAGTTTCTGTTGCTTTCTTTCCTTTTCTGAAGTAAAAAAGCATTAGATGCTGATAGTGCTCCGCCCGGTCTTCCATGTCTAGGCTCAAATGCAATCAAACAAGTTGCAATCTCTCTCCTTTGAGGTTTGTTATACACTGAGGTAATCTTGGTCATTATACCGAATACGTTTCTAAAGAAAAAGACTGTCGGAAGAGTGATTAGAAGACCGGACAGTTGATACTAACAAAAAAAAACGAACGGACTATTTGTCCAACCCAATATATATATATATAATATATATATATATATATATATATATATATATACACACATTACAGAATGTTTATATAATATCACACCCCACACTTCTCGTAACAACTTGTAGCTAGTCTATCTTGCTTGATTTATAAATAAGTTAGAATAGAGGATTCCCGTTGCTATTCTTTTCTACTTTAGAATGGCTCTGAAATTATTTTTCTTCGAATGTTATGAGCGACGACAAACATCGTAGTGTCATATACATTTGTAATACTTATTGTGGTCTATTGATTAGATTGTTGTTTCTCTTTGTTTCACGTTTATTTTCAAATAATAGACTCTGCAATGATTGTAATAATAGTTTTTTAGTATTTCCTGTTTATAACTCTTCTGTCGTTATTGTCATTTTCATTATTGTTATTCTTGTAAATTGTAATTGTAATTTCCCCTGTTATTTGGTAAATGTTTCGAAAACAGTCTTAGAATGTTTCACTAAGACTTGTTGTGTAATTTGTAGACCCGCAAAGGATTTGCATTTTTCAGGGTCTTATGGCACGCTTCGTTCGGTTATAGCATATCTTGTCTTCTCAGTCGATGGGTCCTTGTGTATCTTTCGTGCAGTAATGCAGTTATGACTGTCTCTCTTACTAGTGGGGAAGTTTCAGTATTATTTTATTCATTATATTTCAGCACTTTTGAAACTGTTACTTTAGACTTGAAGAATATTTGGTCGCCAATTGTTACAGCTCGAGTAAACACACTGAAACGTCTTCGGTAGATGAAGTGGTGGACATATACACGAGACCATGGTTGATGTTTGCTTTATGTTATTGCTTGACTTAAAAAATAACCTGCTAAACTGTAAAAGGGTTCCCAATAAAAGAGAATTCTATTGACATATTAAGGAACCTAGAGGCAATTGTAAAATTTGTTACTTTCCAACGGCGAAAGATATGTTAGGGTTAACAATACTTTGGCCACTTACAGATACACACACATGCATACATATGCATATACATATATGCACACACACACACACACACACACACACATATATATATATATACATATGTATATATACACGTATATATATTATGATTATTTGTTTGTATAATTGTATGTTTATGAGGCAATAGGTTAATGTGTTTATCTCTTTATGAGCGTAAGTATGTTTAATGTTTTTACAAATGTTGTCCCTATATGCTCGTTCTTACTAGTGAGTTCCAAATCTGTTATGAGCATCTATTAAATAAATCATCTCTCTTTTGCCTTTTATGGTCGCTAATCTGAAGCTTAAAGAGATAAACATTTACATTTTTCCAAATCAATCTCTTTATTGGACTTGGCAACAGCTGCAGGATGTGTCTCTCTATTTTTCGCTTCTAACCCTCCACATCCAAAACTATCTCTGTCTCCTTTTGGCTCCTTTTGGCTCCTTCTGTCTCTTCACACCACTTTTTCTCTTTCTTCTTTCTTTCATTCTCGATAGTCGATGAATGAAACGTCTATTGGTCTATTATCTCACCAGCCATATATTTTGATTTCAAAGCTAATGCCATTGTTTGTGTATATTCCTAAGTTTTCAACTCGCAGGAAATATGGCACAGTTTCCAACCCTGCTTTAGCAACTTTATTTTATTTAGTGGTCATACAAAAAAAAAAGCCGTAATTATAGTTAATGACAAAATGTATTCAGTTACTAAATTCTTTAAAATATCTCTCGAAACTTTACGTGATAACGTCATTCCATCCATCATACAGAAGTATTTTGAAATATAGTATATATTTATTTACAATACAATAAGTAACATTTTCTAATTTTGATTGCTCTATTTGAGTTTCGAATCCACTTTAGATGTGCTTAATTTTTATAATTCTAGCATGATAATTAATTAAGGTCCCCAATAATTCTGATCCCCAATCTGGAAATAGCCTCAAATTATATAAGTGTAATGTTAAATAGAAACGAACTTCCCAGATCACACTGAGAAATATTTTAGTTTCATCCGTTCCAGATGTTTCTTTTCCGATAATAATTTTGAGTCCCCCAGATTATGTATAAAACGAAATATCATTGGTAAATATTACTGACCTGAATGCGGCGGTGAGCTGGCAGAATCGTTACCACGCTGGGCAAAATGCTTAGCGGCGGTCCATCTGTCATTACGTTCTGAACTGAAATTCCGTCGATGTTGACTTTGCTTTTCCCCCTTTCAGAATTGATAAAATAAGCACCAGTTGAGCACTGGGGGTCGATGAAATCTACTAATCTCTTCCATCGCATTTTCTGGTCTTCTGATAAAATTTAAAGCCAATATTATCGATCTGAGTAGGACAGCGAGCTGGCACAATCGTTAGCACGCCGAGTTAAATGCTTGGCGTCATTTTGTCCGTCTTTACGGTACCGAGCTCAAATTCTGTCGAGATCGGCTTTGCCTTTCCTCCTTTCGGGGTCAACAAGCACTGACACAAAGCTAGTAATATGAAATCAATGTTGCTGAACTGAGTATCAATGTCTCTATGCTAGAAATATAAAAAAATATTGATGAAATGAGAAAATGATTGAACATACTTTAAATATATTACATGCTGTAGTAACAATCACCAGTTCCAACGAATTCCCGCCACTTACACAATTAATGCACATTCAGAGTTCTTTGACCATTCGTGTTGTCAAGAAAATAGATTCTTATTTATAAAATAAAAAATGTTCAGTACAAAAGATGAACACTTAGGGAGCCGAGCCTTGGATAGAATCACTGTTTCTACATTTAGCTATTCTCGTTTCCTATAACTTTCATTCATCTTCTATCTAAGTTCCAGATGCCTATGGATATAAAGGATCCTCATAGATTTTTAGCTTGAATTGAGATAAAAAGGTACTTTGATTAGGTTCGTTACGTTTCATATAAAAATATAGGTTATTAGATTAGTTAGCATTTCAAATAAAATGTAAGACTCGGTTCATAGTTCCATTTCTTTAGATTTACTATTTAATCACATAGCAACCGTTTGCAATGACATTTTCGAGAAAAGCAATTACACAATACATACAACCCAATATAAACAATAACACTACTTATTTGCTGATTTTCTCATTTAAAATTTCGTGTAAGGCCGTTTTACGGTTTAGACATGATGAAGGTGTTTACAATAGTGTGTAGATTTTGGAAAATTGAATCGGATCCGCTAATGACAAGAAAATTTATTCAATGAATCATTAAGAATCAAATATAACATAATGTAATTTGAATAACTTCGTATCTCGGTTAATAAGTGTTCTGCTGCTAATGATTTCTAACAGAAGAACAGGTGGTATATGTAAGAAGAGGAGTGCGGCTGATTCTGTCGACCTAGGTTCTTGTCATATTACTGCCGCTGGATGGGAAAAAAAATCAAAATCAATATCGGCATCATTGCAACACTGAGCGTATGAAAATAGGGCAAAATAAGGCCTTTTACCCTCTCAGCCATTCACACTTCCATCTTATTTTTTGTTATTAATACGATTGACAAAGGAATGAAAATCACATAATCGCAATCCTTGGTCTTCGAAACTATGGCACGCTATTTAGCTTGTGTAGGAAAAATGATTCATAAATGATAGTTTTCCTAATCAGACTTACTGGTCAATGCTTGTGGGCAGGTGGTAAGGCTGTTGTACGCAAAGTTGTGGTTTTGATTCTTGGGGTGGCGATGCATTATGTTCTTGAGCAAAACTATTCACTTCATTCCCCCCCCCCAGTCCAATCAACTGTAAATAAGTGACCCTGCAACTGACTAGTGTCCCGTTCTAGGGTAATGTTATGAGTCCATGGAGACGAGGTAAGCGGTCATATGGCTTTTACAATCTGAGAGTAGGTGTCCGGTTGTTGATAATGATTGGTTTGCTTGATCAGAAATACGATACATATATAGTAAAATCAATTAGGCTAGTTTTCTGACTCAAATCTATATTGGTCAGTTCTATATTTAAGAGATAAGGAATTATTTACATTAGTTACATTATTTACATTTGACGGATATTTGTCCTCATCTTGTTTGTTGTTAACACAACATTTCGGCTGATATACCTTCCAGCCTTCATCAGGTGTCTTGGGGAAATTTCGAACCTGGGTTCGATTTTGTTGTTATTGTTGTTATTCAGGTCACTGCCTGGAATCCAACTCGGTATCTTGGGGTTAGTAGCCCGCGCTCTTAACCACTACGGCATATTGGTCAGTAGATGAATAAGCGTACTGAGTCGATGACAGAGCGAAATGGATGCTGGTCGTTGATATAATGAGGTGGTTGTAAATTTTCTGACAGGATATGCTACATTCAGATTTCATATATATTATCATTAGTTTATCAAGGAATCTCTATGAGGGAATGCGTTTTTACGTATAAGATAATGAGACGCTTACAGGGAGAGGAAATGTACACTATTTGTCGATTCTTTAGTTGTAGATTCGATAACATCGTCTGTTTTTTTTTGCTATATTTTGGGACGGTCATTTTCTTTTTTATTTTTTACAAATAAGCAGACACACTACAAATAAGCAGACACACTACAAATTCGTTCTTTATTTTATAGTTGTTCTTATTTTATGTCCTATGTCTGGAAATATTTCGTCACATTTCCAATGACCTCTCCAGCGATTGTTCATTCCACCTGTTTCCTCCTTTCCCGCTTAGAAATGGACTAAACATTCAAACCCGATGTCACATCAGGAATCTTGCAAAATAAACACGTAAACGTAAGTCTATTGTACACTCTCTAACAAGAATAACAAGATTTCTGTGGATGAAATTACTTTGAACAAAGACCATTTTTTATCAGGGCTGATTAGAAGCTTAATAATTGTTCTTAATTTTGTCACACAGCGATTTTTAGGTGGTAGGGACAAAGCCGACTGACACTGGATGGTCGACATACGTATATATATATATATATATATATATAATCACATTATTTCTTTCCGATATATATATATATATTTTCTCTCTAGTTTCAGCTCAGAGATGCGGCCATGCTATACTGTTATTACTAAGAGCCCCCTCTAATATGTGGCACTTGGTGAAGCATGGAGTTTGACATAGCAACCCTCATTTGCACCTCTTGCCGTGAGGTAGGTTCATCTGGGACTCTCGAAAGGAAGAGTCTCCAGCTTTGATTTAAAAACCCCTACATCTACTTTGTGCAATTCCTGGAAGAATATTAAAAAGCTGTGGGCCCTTGAAACCCAGGCTGTTGCAGTAACTGGTCCTGAAGCGTGATGGCATTGCTGGGAACTTTGGCACTATGTAGTATACTTTTTAGTGGGAACACATGTCAATTACACCAATCTCAACAGGCAACTGCTACATATTTTATTGACCCCGAAAGAATGAAATGCGAAACCGACTTCGATGGAATTGGAACTCAGAACATAGAATCGAAAGAAATGGCGCAAAGCGGTTTTTCTAGCGTGCCAAGTCGACAACTTTTATCCTCAAGCAATAATTCTTTCTAATTTCTGCACCAGGCCTTCAGTGTTAGAGGAGGGGATTAGCAAATTTCACCGGCTCCAGTATTTGACTGGTACTTATTTAATCGACCCCAAAAGGATGAAAGGCAGAGTCGGCCTCGACGCAATTTGAACTCAGAACGTAGCGACCACAGCCTTTCGCTTTATCCAGCCTCAAGTAGTAGTTGAATTTTAAGAAATGTACAAAATAGAGGATGTGATTGTTGAAGCGAAATTTTTTTTAAAAAATGAATTATTTCAGAAAAAATGGGTCCCGATTTAAATGCTAAAATGTAACTCATTGTCATTTAAGAATTACATCGTTTATTGAATTCGGTGTTGGTTTTTATTTTAATGTATTTGCATTACTGAATCGATTACTAAAGTTCTAAACTGTTGCTGTAGTCACTTTAAATAATTGAATGTTAAAAATAAATATAAATTATAGTTACAAAAAGTGGGGTGGGGAAGCGATTCAATAAATAAGAGAAATAACTAAATTGCTTTAGGCTGTAAGTTTAAATCTGAAAATGGCTTCATGTCCTTAGTGAGCAGTATATATATATATATATATATATTTCTTTATTGCTCACAAGGGGCTAAACATAGAGGGGAAAACGAGGACAGACAAAGGGATTAAGTCGGTTACATCGACCCCAGTGCGAAACTGGTACTTAATTTATCGCCCCCGAAAAGATTAAAGGCAAAGTCGACCTTGTGTGTGTGTACGAGAGTTAAAATGTAATGCCATTTTGTTTAGGACAGGTATAATTACCAACACAAGAATATATATCATACATCAAAATGAAGCTGGTCCTCTGTGGACCACATCCCTACTTCTCAACAGAGTCACCGTTTCTCTCAGTAGCAATGTTCCACCTTCAAATGGGAGCATGTATCCCAGCCCTGTAAAATTCTGTTGACTGTTCCTTGAGCCATTTCTTCACTACAGTTTTCACTTTCTCGTCACTGGAGTTAGTGAAGAATTGGCTCAAAGAACAGTCAACAGAATTTTACCGGGCAGGGATACATGCTCTCATTCGAAGGTGGAACATGGCGATTGAGAGAAACGATGGTTATGTTGAAGAGTAGGGATCTGATCCACAGACGACTAACTTAATTTTGATGTATGATACATGTTCCTATGTTGGTAATTATACCTGTCCTAAACAGAATGGCATTACTTTTTGACTCACCCTCGTATATATATCTATGTTTGTATATATGTATCTATGTATATAAATGTTTGTATATATTTATGTATTTATGTATGTGTAAATGCATGTACTTACCTACAAACTTACACACATATACACACACGCACGCACACACACACATATACACACACGCACACACACACATATACACACACGCACACACACACATTCTCCTTTACTCCCTATCGGCTGTGGTCGTGCTGAAACATCGTCAATATGTTGCTTTGAATTAACTTTTCATTTCCACAGACCTCTTTGTACGCTTCGTTTTTGGCTGAACAAGATAGTCAGATATGTCTGCCATCCGTAATGCTTCTAGTCGTGACGTAGGCTTTTGCGTCTTATTTTCTTGTTTTCTTTCAGTCAGACCTAAACCCGATAACAGGCTTAGGTATTGCTGTAAATTTGAGTTATAATCACGGTTCTTGATCGTTAGTCTGTGATGGTTTCCTATAGTCATTGTAGCTGGGGAGAATGACTCAGTGTATGAGTGTCAGAATATTTAAGGGGGCCGATAGAGGTGATTCCCGTACAGTGTCTCGGGGTGTAATGTTCCTTGTACAACATTCCACGTCTTTTAAAAAGTCATGCAGCCCATTATTTGGTTTCCATCCTAATAGTGACATCTCATTTGGTGATCTAATTTAGAGAATACGTTCACAGTGTTGGAATGGTAAAAATATGCGAAACTTTTCACAGGTTCAAAATGTGAAATTGGTTTTATTATCTAAATTCCAATGATGGAATGAGCGTTGTATCTTTGTAAGAAACAAGCTCCTTCCGCGGAGAAGGAATTTATATAATCGCAAATAGAATAGATTATATATATATATATATATATATATATATAAATGTATATGTGTCCTTTTCACTTTTCATTCGGAAATAAAAGTATTTGAATAACACCTGCGTTTAACTCCAATATATATATATATATATATATATATATATATATAATATATATATATATATATATAAATATATCTATATATAATATATATATATATATACATACATACATAACATACATACTACATACATACATAACATACATACATACCAACATACATCTATATACTATGAGTGGATAAATGCAAAAATGATATTCAACCCACCAATAACGTGATTCTCCCTTTGTTTCCAAAAATGATGCATGTATAAAAATAGAAGTGGATGATACCCACACTTTCAATGATTCGATCGTTCAAGAGAACAACCCTCGGAGGTACACTACCATTTCACTAATCCTCCTCCCAACTTAATTACTTGAGTAGTGTACGCATGCGTATGTAGGTATATATAAATATAAAGGTGTAAATGCATGTGCAAATAAATGGGTACGCATGGACTAGAAAAAAATATATATGTATGTGTATACACACACACAGATATATATATATATATATATATATATATATATATTATGTGAAATAGAAAGATGAATAATCTTGTAGTAGATTAATCAAAAGTTTAACCGATACCTTAGTAGCAAAAATCACAGCAGTGAACAGCACGGTTGGAGGTACAACCATCTGGCGTTGCAACCGTGCGTTGGTGCGGATAATTGAAATTAAAACATTATTGGTGAATTGAAGAAAGGAGCTGAACGCAGATTGAACAGAAATCGTTTTATTTCATTCTACACGTTGTTCGAAAGGCACAAATTACCAAAATCCGATTGAATAATGGGACCATATTGTGTCTTTCTCTTCAGGAAGAAAAAAGGAAATCCGTTGGAAAAACAAAAACAGAACAGAGGCAGAGCAAAAAACAAATCGAACTGTGCTCCTAAGAGCCCATGGCGAAACTGTTTATCAGTGTATGTTGAGAACCGGTGGCTGAAGAATTCAACAGGTCAGGCATCGGTCAAACATGTGGGTGAGGGTGTATAGATGTTCTTTGTGACCGAGAATAAAGTTCTGACTATTTAAAGAATATTGGATGTTTTATAAGGGGCGAGAAAAAATCTACTTAGAGACGTGTGTGTGTGTGTACTGTTCTATATATGTGTGTGTTGGCGTAGGGGTAGAAAACATTTTTTGTGTACGTGTGTGCGTTTGATCGTTCGGCTGTCAGTGGCTACTGCCGTGATAACCGTTGGGTGGCAGAAAGAAAAAAGATAAAGAAATTATATATATATATTTTATGTTTTATGTGTGTGTGTGTGTGTTCATCTAAGCCTACCTTGATAAGGAAACCCCCCGCTGTGAAAAAACAAGCCCCGTTTGTCTTACAGGAGTAATTTCCCTTGCAGTGGTTAATTGTAGATATCTTAAAATCTATTTCAGAATTTGTTACCAAGGGCTATGGGTGCCGGTCTTATTTATAAACGCTATTTAAAGGCCAGATAAGTGTAACGCCGCCAATGGGGGCATCGAAAAGCCGACTGTAAGAGCCCGTTTACCATCCGGCCTCTGGCAAACAAATATGGAAGAGTTCGGAGACACAAAAGGTTGCACTGTCTTCTGCCCCTATCAAATGGGAGGGCCACCGACAAAATTGACCATTCCAGCCTATAGCTTAAGTTCGCATCCTTCAGTCGCCATATTAGCTTACTGAGTCCCGTGGTCTGGCGCTTGTTCACGTCCCGAAAAGTTGCGTAATGGTTGGAGACACGCAAAGACAATCTTGAGGATGATGCCCCTATATAAGTGAAGGCATCTGAGTCCGTGTAAACCTTGCATTGGTAGACGGCGTTTTTGATCTTGGAGTTCGCCGACGTGAATCTTACTCTGCTAGGATTGGTTTCTGAAATTAGAACTGCGTTCCTGTCACTATATTCGTTCCGAGACCTGCAGCCGCTTACTACTCTATTTTCCACTACGTCACTATTAACTATAGGAATAACCCCTGATTCTCCACTATCTATCAGAGTGCTGTCATTGCTACTGCCCGTGGTACTGCTATTGCGGGAAATGATGCTGGGGATGCTAAAGGGGCTCTCTACCCGCCTCCCATAATAATAGGCTACTTACTAAGATCCTATCACCTTTTTCCGGAGGCACAGCCTCTTCCGCTCCCGGTTTAATGCTCAGTAGGAATAATTATAGTAGTAATAATGATATGAGAGCCAGTACAGTGACACATAATCTCAGCTCCAGCCAGGGAGTACCCGCTAGGGGTATAGTTATAAATAGGGGTGTTGTGGTTGATGGTAACAATGGGGTAGGGTAGAGAGCCCCTTTAGCATCCCCAGCATCATTTCCCGCAATAGCAGTACCACCACGTAGCAAAGTAGCAATGACAGCACTCTGATAGATAGTGGAGAATCAGGGGTTATTCCTATAGTTAATAGTGACGTAGTGGAAAATAGAGTAGTAAGCGGCTGCAGGTCTCGGAACGAATATAGTGACAGGAACGCAGTTCTAATTTCAGAAACCAATCCTAGCAGAGTAAGATTCACGTCGGCGAACTCCAAGATCAAAAACGCCGTCTACCAATGCAAGGTTACACGGACTCAGATGCCTTCACTTATATAGGGGCATCATCCTCAAGATTGTCTTTGCGTGTCTCCAACCTTACGCAACTTTTCGGGACGTGAACAAGCGCCAGACCACGGGACTCAGTAAGCTAATATGCGACTGAAGGATGCGAACTTAAGCTATAGGCTGGAATGGTCAATTTTGTCGGTGGCCCTCCCATTTGATAGGGGCAGAAGACAGTGCAACCTTTGTGTCTCCGAACTCTTCCATATTTTGTTTGCCAGAGGCCGGATGGTAACGGGCTCTTACAGTCGGCTTTTCGATGCCCCCATTGGCGGCGTTACACTTATCTGGCCTTTAAATAGCGTTTATAAATAAGACCGGCACCCATAGCCCTTGGTAACAAATTCTGAAATAGATTTAAGATATCTACAATTAACCACTGCAAGGGAAATTACTCCTGTAAGACAAACGGGGCTTGTTTTTTCACAGCGGGGGGTTTCCTTATCAAGGTAGGCTTAGATGAACACACACACACACACATAAAACATAAAATAATATATATATAATTTCTTTATCTTTTTTCTTTCTGCCACCCAACGGTTATCACGGCAGTAGCCACTGACAGCCGAACGATCAAACGCACACACGTACACACAAAAAATGTTTTCTACCCTACGCCAACACACACATATATAGAACAGTACACACACACACACGTCTCTAAGTAGATTTTTTCTCGCCCCTTATAAAAAATCCAATATTCTTTAAATAGTCAGAACTTTATTCTCGGTCACAAAGAACATCTATACACCCCACCCACATGTTTGACCGATGCCTGACCTGTTGAATTCTTCAGCCACCGGTTCTCAACATACACTGATAAACAGTTTCGCCATGGGCTCTTAGGAGCACAGTTCGATTTGTTTTTTGCTCTGCCTCTGTTCTGTTTTTGTTTTTCCAACGGATTTCCTTTTTCTTCTGAAGAGAAAGACACAATATGGTCCCATTATTCAATCGGATTTTGGTAATTTGTGCCTTTCGAAACACGTGTAGAATGAAATAAAACGATTTCTGTTCAATCTGCGTTCAGCTCCATTTCTTCAATTCACCAATAATGTTATATTATATATATATATATATAATATATATATATATATTTATATATGTTTCTATGCGTGTATATATATATGTGTGTGTGTATATGTATATATAATGTGTATATATATATAGAGAGAGAGGGGTGTGTATGCATATGTGTATATATGCATGTGTGTGTATATATACATATGTATATGTATACATGTGTTTGTATGTATACATATGTATATAATATATATATAATATATATATATATGTGTGTGTGTGTCTGTATATATATGTATATATATATGTATGTATGTATAATTTTGTGTGTTTATATGTAGGGAGGTAAATATATGAACTAGCATGATCTCCCCACCTTCCCTCCCAAACATATATAATAAATGCTTTTCCTTCAGCAAACATTCCAAAACTGACCTTATTTCTTTCTCTCTGCTATCATCCACTGTTTATCAAAAGACAATTATCGTATACCTCATTAACCCGCTCTCCCCAGACACTCATCGTTAACATAGAAAATATACGAAGTTTCTCTTTAAGAAATTGAGATATTTGATCAGCCATAAGAGAATATGAAGAACATCTGACCATTATATTTTTCCCCGTTGGTCAAATATTGAAATGGAACCAACAGGAGGACACTTTCATAAGTTCTTTGTAAAACACTCCTTAAACACCTCGCCACCTCCCAATTCCACTCTAAATCAGTTATCTTATTTTCAGCATTCACTATTCTCTTTCAGATCTTGTTCATCAACGCTCCTTCGCACCCAAACTTATCACAAACCCCAACCCGATTATAAACACACCCAAATCTCACAGATATAGAATCACACAGCGATCAGTTTGACAGCAGCCACCGATGAATGCGAGAAAGTTCTCCAGAAAAATTAACAAGGATTCTTTAAAATATCTCACGACCAAAGGTAACAAAGAAATTGCTAGATTTACAAACCAAACTGTAAAATTATCGTCTTAAAAAATTAAATTGATTAGAACTACAAATGAAGTCATTCTTTTCCTTTTTCAAATATACCTAACTGTACCAAGGACCTCACACATTTTCCAATATACATACATACTTACACACACACATACCACACCGCACACGCCCACACGCACACACACCACACACACACATATATAATATATATATATATTATATATATATATAATATAATATATATATATACATATATATATATATATATATATATATATATATATATATATATATATATACTGTGTGTGTGTTATAGTGCTACGTAGGCATAAAAGTGTGAGCATGTGAAAACGAGGAGCACAGACATCTTAAGTGATTATAATTGCTAAAACTGGTTACTGAGTCTACGATAGAACTCTGTGTGTGTGTGCATGGCGTCTGGCAAAGAAAGGGTGAGACGCAGATAGAGAAAGAACAGCAAGGGCATGTGACAGAATTGTAGTTTTAATCAGTATTTACATATTTGATTACATGCTTATATATGTAGTTATTACTTTATTTTCCACGCACTTTCGAATCATAAGTAAATACAACACACAAGACGCCTGTCTTTAAACTATAGATCAGCTAAACATATATCTATGATGCTTGGTATGAGTAAAGTCAAAGACAAAATAGATATACTCTTTACTCGTTTACTTGTTTCAGTCATTTGACTGCGGTCATGCTGGAGCACCGCCTTTAGTCGAGCATATCGACCCCGGGACTTATTCTTTGTAAGCCCAGTACTTATTCTGTCGTTCTTTTTTGAGGGACCGTTAAGTGACGGGGACATAAACACACCACCATCAATTGTCAAGCAATGCTAAGGGGACAAACACAGACACACAAACATACACGTATATATACGACGGGCTTCTTTCAGTTTCCGTCTACCAAATCCACTCACAAGGCTTTGGTCGGCCCTAGGCTTTAGTGGAAGACACTTGGTCAAGATGCTACGCAGTGGGATTGAACCCGGGACCATGTGGTTGGTAAGCAAGCTATTTACAACACAGCCACAGAATTGTCTTCAAAACTGAAAGTTGCGCTAACGCCTGGGGTTGAATATCAATCTAATTATATTAATTAAAGTTTAATACATTGGGTCATCTTCAATGTCTGAAATTATCCATATAATTGGCCATAGACATTTCGTTAGTAATGAGAGCACATCTGTGTCTCTGAAAATTTTTGAACACGACCTTGCTGTTCTTTCTCTATCTCTATCTCACCTTTTCTTTCCCACACGCTACACACACTCGCGCGCGCACACACACGCACATCTATATACATATATTCAGGTACTTATCCCTACTTGCATATACATGTGTATTTGATTGATTGATTGATTGATTCTAGTTTCAGCTTATGAGCTGTGGCCATGCTGGGGCACCGCCATTTGGTGTTGCTACTTGGTTTCATTCATTAGGGCTTTCTAGCAACTGCTATTTGGTGCATGAGAGAGTTCGATGCAGCTGCCCTCATCTGCCCCTCCTGCCGTGAAGTTGGTTCATCTGGGACACCTGACAGGAAGAGATCCAGCTTCATTTTAAAGACATCTGTATCCACCCCATGCAGGTCTCTCAGGTTCTTCGGGAGGATATTGAAGAGCTGTGGCCTCGGAAGCCCAGGCTATCACAGAATCTTGTCTACATCTTGATGGCAGGTTTGGAGTCCTA
>NC_043006.1:41591488-41676488 GCF_006345805.1 Octopus sinensis
CATGTTAAGGTCCGATTACATACAAACCTACATGTATGTATATATATGTATATATATATATATGTATGTATGTATGTATGTATGTATGTATGTATGTATGTATGTATGTATGTATGTATGTATGTATGTATGAACGTTATCACGCACCTAACATTATTAAACACTTAAATTTTTGTTTATGATAAATATCTACGAGGAATATCTTTATCAGACACGTTTATCATCCATTTGTAGCCTTTTCTTTTTTGTTTTGTTTTTTGCTTTCGTTCTCACTACCTAATTTGCCTTTGTCGCTATCTATTTCGCTTTCACCATTTGCTAACCAGCCTGCTCATGGACATTAACCTTATTAGATATTTTGCAATAGAACAGAGACGTGACAAATAGAGGAGACATAATGGGGAAATGCTTAACTGGAACAGATTAGGAAAGTCATAACATGCATAGGAGACATCGTGGTAAGACCTCGTAGTAAGACCAGAAAAGAAGTTGGGAAGAAAAATTCGTAAACATAAATCATTTATGACTAACGTGATTCAAACAAAATAAATTACGTTTTGTGTAAATATTGGGGGGAAAAAAACATTGGATAGAAAATGTAGACCTTGTAATAAAGACTAGACATCTGTTGTTCTACCCTTGTAGCTAAGATTAGGTATCTGTTGTTGGCATGTATATATGGACCATACAACGGAACATCACGTGTATGCAACTTATGCCTAGAAGAAACCTTGGAAATCATTACATCCAGGGAAGTCGCGTTAAATAGGAACTCTAATGTGATCAGATCATGTAAACATAAAAATAAAACATCGCTACTGAAGATTGTGCATGAGTGTGTTGATAATGACATGTGGTGTGGGTGGTGAGACGTGTTCGGTGGTAGTGTGTGTGGGGACGTGTTCGTAGAGGGTGTATTGGTGTGTGAAGTGAGTAATGGGCTGATCGTTGTGTATGGGTGTTTGTATAGTGTTGTGTGTGTGGCGAGGGTACCGAGGTAGGCGGTATACAGGTGTATAAGTGGAGGGGGGCCATTTGGATGTGGCATGTGTGTGGGACTCCGTGTGGGGTTGGTGTCATATAAAGAGAGGTAGCGAGTTGAGCCTATATGACGCAAGTGTGTGTGTATTATCCGAAATATATATATATATATTATCCGAAAGGTATAGTGTTAAATATCCATCACGGTTGGTCTCACCAGTCGGTTTGATGGAAAGAATACAATGAAGTGTTAGGTAACAATCCGATTATATAACCTTACGCTCATAAGCGTTAGCAGATATAGACAGGAATATGGAGACTGCTTTCTATTGTCGGAGGCGTGTTAGCATAACCGGTTAGCGACAGGCTGTGAAAAGAAGGTGGTACAAGTATGTATGTATGCATATATGTACAAAACTGTATGAGTGTCCTGTAGATAACTTTTGTAGATAACATATGGATATAACTTTTAAGTCTAATATGTTTCTATGCAAATAGCCAAGTGAAGAATTTCGATCATTATGGGAAGTAAGACAAAAGCCGTAAAGAATATCATTACGGATATGTATCTGGTCACGAAATCAAAGAAATTTTAAAAATACGGCATTCATGCAAATGTTATACAAAATGTCATTTTAAGCAAAACAGTTAAAATATAGCTCACTTTCCATGGGAGTAAAAATTGTATTTTTATTTTTATTTATTTTCATTTATTTATATATTTTGGATTGGTATTACAAAGGCAAAGCAGTCGTATGTGTTATCATGCAATACCTTGTGATCTGGGATATTTGTAATTTCACAACTGCTGCTGCAATATCGGTGACAGCAACAGCGATACATGTAACACTAGAAAGTAAAAGCAACCATGGCAGTTGTACACGAAACAACAGATTGATTTAAATGGAAACACAGTAGATGGCAAGAAAATTATATATATACAAATATAGAACATGTTCTATTTGATATATGGTGGAACGTTAAAAAAATATGAAGAAATGTAAAGTTTAACTTTATGTTTGGGAACATTGTAAGGTCAAAAATTATGAAGAACCGCCACTATTCAATTCCGTCTATTTATAAGAGTTATCATGGTAGCAGAGCTCAATTATTATCTTATTCATGTAACGAAAAAGTAAATCAGAATATTTAAAAGAACGGAAACAAAACTGTGATATATACTGTAAGTTATGCCAAATTACAGATATACCATTTTATTGATACCTATTCTAGTTCCATTACCTGAGACTTAAATGGTACTCAAAGAAATATATTATAAATCAGTCACTTAGAGAAATCCAATTAACTTTCGATAGTCTAGAATATCAGGAAAGATAAGGTAGTGTGATTAACAATACTATAGGGACAAACTGCACAGTGTTGAGGACACTAAATATACATAACTTTTTATGAGAACTGCAGTGATCTGAGAAGACAAGTGGCATTATAGTAAAAAGAAATAAATAAAACTTATGTTGGATTGTTTTAAGAAGTTATATTACGTTAGAGATTGGGTGCCTGATATGGTTAAGGAAAGGATATACACGAATATATTCCGCCTTCATTTAGCAAAATGACACGAGCAAGATTTTTTTTTTTAATTATTACTTAAAAATGTCTGCAGACGTTATTTATAATTATTTTCAGGCTGATGAACTAACTGAATTTCCAGAACGAAGACGAGAGGTCTTCTGTTCACTCGAGCGATTTGATTTTTGGAATGTTTTTTAAAGTGGTAGACTTAATCTCCTACGAGATTTGACATCATAAACCTATCCTTGGTTAGCTTTAATGAAGTCACTCTGTTGCAATCCTTCGATCAAGGCCTCCAGCTTTTAGACATCTTCTCACCTACCCTTATGACCCAAACGCCCTGAAAAACATGTGATTAAGGGTACTATCACAGATACTGTCCTATGACACCTCTCAATAAGTTATACAAAACCTCCGCACAAACTATATTTCATCTTTCCTTCAAATGATAAGCATGAGTCTAACATATTTGAATCCACCATTTTCATTGATTTCATTGATTTAAAAGGCTTGCATTTATAATTGACGACAGCATGGTAAGATTGTTTTTATAGAATGTTACCTAGTCTTGTCGAATTTAAATTTTATGCTACTATTAACTACACATCTCTATGTTTTAAGTATGGTCATTTTGACGAATTGTGTTAGGGTAAACTCCGAATAAAGGAATCGATGTCTCATCAGGCAGTGGAGTAGATCTGTTGGTGTTTCAGTCCTTTCCACCATCACACTATAGCTGTCACCGGCCACCAACCGATATAATCAACAAAACCTCAGCACAATAGGAACTAGGTTGAGTTAGATATTGCGACTCAGGGACAGATGTTTCTATGTCCTCAATGATCATTCGTGCTGGGCCTCGCATCTTCTCCCTTGAGTCAAGTTCTGTTAATATTCATTTGGAGTTCTGTTATGTCTGGGGAGAGTCATTCTCTTTTGGTGCCTTATAATTTAACACACTCACCGGTAAAATTTCCACTTATTTCTTTTTTATTTTTCTAAAGTTTTCGTTGCGTCTAGCAACCTTTTCAACTATTGCACAGGTTGCAAGATGCAACGAAAATTTTAGAAAAAAAAAGTAAGTGGAAATTTTACCTGTGAGTATGGTAAATTATAAGGTACCAAAAGCGAATGACTCTCCTCAGACAGAACAGAATAGGCTTCAACACACGAACTCACATAAAGAATCTTGCAAACCAAATCCCAAAACGACATCATTTGGAGTTGTTACATGCAAAAACTCTTACGAGTTATAGTATGGAAATTCAGAATTACTTCGTCTTTAAGAAGTTCTTTGTAAAGGGCTTGATAACAATTGAAGAGATCGAAAAATAATAAGCTATTACAGTTGGAGATCCGATGCGAAGTTGGACATTATTCCATACTCAGGGAGGATGATCGAATACTGAAGGAAAATAAGGGGAGGAAAGAGAAATATATATTTGCCTAAGTGCGTATCTAATTGTCAAATTAACGTTATTTTCAATTTATTTTTATTTTTTGTCAGCAAGATTTAGCAAAATATATGCAGCAATGTAATACTAATTTTCTGTTAGGCACAAAAACCAGAAATGTTGAATGGGGGGATACAACCGACCTTACTATTTCACTAGTACATTATTTTATCGACCCCGGTGGTGATGAAGGACAAAGAAGTTCCCTGAGATATTTGAATTCAGAATACAAGGAACCGGTGCAAATACGACAAGGTGTTTGGTCTAACGCTCTGTCAATTCCCCATTTTCGTTTCGATGTAATAACACCAGAAGTGTTCAGTTATTCAAAAGGAGTATTTCGTGAGTTGCATGCATTGAGAACTGAGAAATACCAGATGTATTGTAATGAAGTACGGAACAGTAATTGTATTTGTATACGAATCGTTAATAACCAAATAAGTTACACACGAAATTTATACAGTAATATATCTAGCAATATTAATGCATCTATCCCAATAAATATTCAAGTAAAAACTATTGTCTGGGCAGTTATAAACACTAGGGGAGTTTTCTATTGTGGCAGCTCATAATTCTACTGCTTCCTTTTTTTTTGTTTGGGAAAGCATTAGTTCTATTAGCCTAAAAGTTATCAGATGTCAGCTGGAAATACTGTAACGACAAGAGAAGACACGATTGCTACTAATTTTGTCATAAAACTACATATAATTGCAGCATTGTAGCATCAAAACATTAGCAACCAAGGAACTGGTAGGTCATTATCAATTTAACACCAAGACAAACGCATATGTTCGTGTACATGTTTATGTGCGTGAGTATGTATACGTATGGATGTGTGTACATGTATATATATAATACATACACAAATAGATGGACATGCACACTCACATATACATATATACATATATATCCACATATTTATACATATATACAATCATTTGCCTTTAAATATGCATAGACAATATATATACATATATGTGTGTGTGTATGTCTGTGCGTGTATATATGTGTGTGTGTGTGTGTGCTGTTTGTGCGATTGAACATGCCTGCGTCTGTACGTGCGTGTAAATGAAGTAGATACTTAATCGGTTTCGATGATATGTAATTCATGAATTATAAAGCGACTGACTGATTTGCCCCTATAAATTTAAACTGCTGACGTGCCTCCGATCTATCACTGCTCACCTGTTCAGCCAATGTGAATTTGATGGAGAGAGTCACCTATTCTGCGGCAAGAACTTTCGATCACCATAAACAAATCATTTGTGCAGGTTGTCCCTCAAAAGCTGCATGCTCATAACGTCGTCTTCGACGGGAGAGTCCATCTATCTATCTATCTATCTATCTATCTATCTATCTATCTATCTATCTATCTATCTATCTATCTATCTATCTATCTATCTATCTATCTATCTATCTATATCTAAGTATATATATATAGTTAATCCAAACAAGAAAACACAAAAAAAAACACAGCAACGCGAGGACGTGGAACAAATAAAGTATTATTGGACGCTCAGGAAAGAAGGGAAGGAGGGTTTAACGTTTCGAGCGGAGCTCTTCGTCGGAAACAAAGGAGAAGGAAAGATCCCGAGAAGACAGATGTTCTTTGTATTCTGAAGTCAAATATCTCAGGGAACTTCTTTGTCCTTCATCACCACCGGGGTCGATAAAATAATGTACTAGTGAAATAGTAAGGTCGATTGTATCCCCCCATTCAAAATATATATAAAGAGAGAGAGAGAGAGAGAAAGAGAGAGATGATAATTTTCCAAGATGCCTCCCCCCAGTGGGACTGAACCTGATAAGTATATTTGTGAAGGGCACTTTTTCAGTTCTCGGCCATGCATAGTATATATATATGTGTGTGTGTGTGTGTATGTATGTGTGTGTGTGTGTATGTATGTATGTATTTATGTATGTATGTATGTATGTATGGAGTTCAAATTTTCAGAAAACCTACAACAAAGGCAGGTGTAGGAACAACAAGCAGGTGTATTAGTTTAATGCGCGGGAAGAATGGAAAAGTCTTTTATTTTCGAGCCTTCGCTCTTCGACTAACACTATTAAGAGGAAAAAGTCGAAGAGAAAATGAAAAAAAAAAAAAAAACCGAGAGAGCAAAAAATGTGCTGAGTTCAACGGCCCAACATGACGAGATATATAAACACACACACACACCACACACACACACTTGCACACCAGGACAAACATACACTCGTTCATATATTATTGAAGACACAGATTCATTTGGGTTTCCTTTTATATATTAAATTAAAGATATTCCGTGTTTCATTACTCGTCCATTAAATTAAGTTTGGAACAGCGTTTTAAAGTTCATTGACATGGCACAATGTTCCGTCTTTTCAGCAAAATTACTTGATAATATAGTTTATTGCTTGCGTTTTGCACTAAGTAACAACAGCTCAAGAGAATAATATTGTAGCAGATAAAATCTATATCACGGAATTTAGACTGCATTTCACACAAGCTGCTATTACATTCGAAATTTATTTTACGCGAGTTGTACAAATACTGACAGTTTTTATCTGTTGCAATAATACGCCAATAAAGACGTCGGATCCTACTGCAAAGATCCGCGACAGTAACCAGCCAAAAAAATAATTAAATCTTACTGGATTTACAAATTAGATACTTCAAAATTAAACAATGAATACTAAGTAATAATTAAAAGCGACACACACATATATTTAAACGTATTATACATATGCCTGCATATATATATATATATATATATATATATATATATAGAGAGAGAGAGAGAGAGAGAGAAAGAGAGACAGAGAGGGAGGCATGGATAGATATATAGATAGATAGATAGATAGATAGATAGATAGATTAATAGGCTTCAGATATAGAATCACCCTCAAGCAACAGAGTGGTTTTGTCTCTTAAACCTATATATATATATATATATATATATATATATATATATATATGGGTGCGTTAGTGTTAGTTCCCGTCTTATTGATTGCTCGTTAACTAATAGTTATTTCTCACATATAGAGTCCAGGTCTCAGTGAAATGATTGACTCCTTATCAGTATAACTGATAACTTCGGTTATAGAGTTAAATAATGAGAGACTTCAAACTGAGTTTATCTGTTAGCATTTTTTGTAAATGTTTTACTTTCAGTTTGTTCGTATGGATATATATGAATGTAGTCCTGCGTGTTGATGTGTGTGTTTATGTGTATTAGAGAGAGAGAGAGAGAGAGGTATTGTGTTTGTGCATATATATATTTACTTACGTGTATTATTCTTCTCATGTAGGCAGGTTGTCTGGAAATGCTTCGGAAACTTAATCAAGGTCGGGTGCATTAAATTTTTAGTTGCTGGTTAGAGACCTAATGCAATCAATGCAAATTATCGATGTTTCATTCAAAGTAAGACTCTTCTACTGATACAGTGATGAACACGTACAAATGCACACAAAACAGTCATTGAACCATTTACACACACATGTACAAACACACCCACACATACACACACACACACACATGAACAAGTGTACATGTACAAATCATACATATACTTATATATCCATACATGTATACAAACACATACACACACACGCATTTATGCATATAAGTATTTGTATCTGTATATGTGTATGTGTGTGTGTATATATGTATAATATATATATATATATTATATATATATATATGTATATATATATACATATGTATATATATATGTACGTATAATATGCATATATATATGTACGTATATATATGTATACGTATATATATATATGTATATATATACGTATACATATATATATGTATAATGTACGTATATATATATATATATATATATGTAAGTATATATATATTTACATATATATGTACGTATATATATATATTACATATATATGTATATATATATATATATGTACTTAAATATATATTTACATATACATACATATATGTGATATATATACCTATATTGATATATATATATATTTATATAAGTGTGTGTGTGTGTTATATATATATATATATATATATATATATATATATATATATATATATATATATAATGTGTATGTATAAGTATATATATATGTATGCATTGAATATTCTATTTACAGTGACAGATACCAAATCAATGAATGCCGCTTCATCGAAATGGAATGACATATACACGCTGAAAGAATTTGCGTATATATTTATGCATATTGGTATAAGCTTAAATAAATTATCACATAAAATGCAAGTATACAGAGGGAGGGCGAGACACATAGACAGAAACACACATAAATACTAACACAGAGAAATCTCACAAAGAATCACGTAGACACAAGGTTCCATTGAATTAAAGTGAAACGGTCTATATATTTTCTTTGAGAGAATAACTAACAGCTACGTTGGGCAGCTTTGGTTGTCTCTGGACGGGTCGCGTCTAAGAGATAATCCCATCGCTAGGTTCATTGCCAAATATATTGTTGATATCAATACATGGCTAAACGATGTTGTTCGTTCGTCAAAAGTGGAGCCAACCTTCTGCGTTCGACTATTCGTTCATTGATTCATTACAGCTATCAGGGAATATCATGATATTAAATGTTTTTCATATGACCGAACGTTATAGAAGTACATTCGTATGTGTGATCATGCCCAACGAGAGACGCACAAGCAGCAATGCATACATGTGTGTGTGTGTGTGATTAAGATGGACAAGTGCGTTATCAAAGATAACGAAGACATACACATACATGCACGTTTGATTTCAATCGATGTATATTATGTTTTTATTATGTTTTCTTTTGTCTTTGTTTGACCATAAGGCACGAACAAAGTAAAAGAGAAAGAAATGTTGATCTGTTATATAAATACTGTGCACATGCAGCTGCACGCAAACACACACGCGCATGCACGTACATGTCTTAATTAAAATGCATTTCTTGCACACTTGTTTTATAAAAAACATACGCACATATAAACATATCTCTAAAAATAAGTATAACATTATGCGAGCACATGTAGATTCTGAGTGTCTGTGTGTCTGTATGTGAACATATATAAGCGGGCACATACTCGTATTTCAATTTTGTTTTCGCAGTTTTGAGTAATAATCTTGATGCATAATCATGCTTAATCAGACGTTGCTGCATTATACGAGGTGGGGGTCATTTTGTTAGTAAAACCACAGTAAATAGTTGTACTTTACTTTGTAAATTTGAGACCCTCTTCCGCCATGACTGACCGTGGGATTGCACCTAGAAAGTTAGCCTCCCAAGCACAAGTCCGGGCAAGGTTGTTTTATGGATGACCAGCAGTCGCCCATGAATACCAGCCTCCCCTCTCCACGCCACCAGTGTTGTCCAAGGGAAAGGCAAAGGGGCAAATACAGCTTAGCACCTGTGACGTGGCAACTCATTTCTACAGCTGAGTGAACTGGAGCAACGTGAAATAAAGTGTCTTGTTCAAGAAAACTACACGCAGCCGGTCGAGATTCGAACTCACAACCTCACGATCGTAAGCTCGACGCTCTAACCACTGAGTTATGCACCTTCAACCTTGCAAATTAGTAACATTAAATCGATGCTCTAATAACTCAAACATTTCTCTTGTTTTACGAATGATATCTAGGTTGTTTACTTGATGTTCATAAACTCACCTAGAAATAATTCTCATCTACTCAACTCAAATTCCAAACCGTGAAAGAAGGAGAACAGATGAGGGTACAGCATCCTTATAGTAGAAAATGGCGAGTGTTCTTCTTTGATCAAATAACTTCTTTGATCAAAGACTTAGTCAAAGAATAAATTAACTGGAAAATTAATAACAATTAACCTGTTTCCTCGTACTAATAAAACTACATTAAATACAAATAACCCTTGGAAAACTATATATATATATATAGACATACATTTGGTTCGTATATACTGATTGACATCATTGACCGTCTTTTAGCATAAAAGAAAAGCATTCCGTGTTGTGTGAATGTCGCTGCCAAATCTTGACCAATAAGGTTTTTTTTTTTTTATATTTGTTTCAATATTAGTAGCCGCGTTTTCATGTGTGTGTACCAGTGTTGATTTTGACAATGATTATTGTTTTTTTAATTAATCTTCGGTTTTCTTGTGAATTCTATAAGATACAAAGTGTTTTCATCTTGTAGTTTCCTATCTAATTTCGTTTTGTGGTATGTAATGTAAGGTTACACAAAATATACATGTTGAAATCACATGGTGAATCTACTTGAGAATGCTGTACTGATCTGTCCAGTACAACACCCTGTGTGATGAGGTTTACAATGTTCAGGTTTACAGTCAAATTTATAATTTTTTTGGCTCAAATTTATAATTTCTTCTTGGGTTCAATATTTCTGGCGTGTTAATAAGGAAATTTTTGGATTATAGTGTTTTTAAGTTAATGGATGGGTGACATTCATTTTGTGTTGCGTTTTACGAGGAGTTTTATTACATGTTCATCTGCTTGATATTTTGTGCGCATTTGGTTCAGGTAACATATTCTACGTGTGGTTTGTGCATTTCGATTAGCTGTATTTACTGATGTATGATATTAACGGTAAAAACAAAAATCTTACACAAATTCAATATAAGAAACGGCAGAAGCGTAAAATATATGCAATTTAATCCCTGATAAAGAAACTATGAAGGTCCAGAAATGTCGGATATAGATTTGGGAAATCTACTGTACCAAACCAACAGCAAAAACCTTTAAAAAAAAAAACCCTGAAAAATATACGCTATAAAAGATGAAACATGTATAAAAGAAAGGCTGTTGCTGACATATACGAATATTGGGTCATCCCATAAATAATGCGGTTTTTATTAAAAGTCAGAGGTCGGGAAGGTGCGATAAACTACCTGCATCAATTTGCTTTAAAAGCAGGTAGTAATTTTACCTTGTCTTTATTCTTAGTGCATGTTTTGAAGAGTGCAGTCCGATTTTAACAGTTATTTTTCAAAGCTATAATGGAAGTGAGAAAGGAGCATATTCGGCATATTTTGCTTTATGAGTTCAAAAAATGCAACAACGCAGCGAAAAGTGCATGGAATATTAATGCGGTATATGGGGATCGGACAATAAGCGTAAGCCAGTTTCAATGGTGCTTCCAGAAATTCTGAGCCAGAAACTACTGCCTATAAGACGAGTCTGGTCCTGAAAGAACTGTAGAGCTCGACGAGGACATCCTCCAAACCCTGGTGGAACAAAGTCACATCGTAACCAGCAGAGATCTTAGATTTGTTCATTTGTTCACCACACACACAATATATATATATATATATATATATATATTATATTATATATATATATATTATATATATATTATATATATATCAACAATTGAGGGTAAAAATAATTAATTAATCCATTTCACCAAGTGTTCAGTATGTAAAAGGACTATTTAAGGCGAATTCAAAATATTACATTATATAATTAGGGCTTAGTAAAATAAATTACTTTGCCACATACTGAACTTAGTAGAAAATAGCAGCCAAAAAAAAATTTCTTAGCATTCTACTACTTAAAGAAAATTTTCTTTAAGTAGTAGAAATGCTAAGAAATTTTTTTTGGCTGCTATTTTTACTAAGTTCAGTATTTGGCAAAGTAATTTATTTTACTAAGCCCTAATTATATAATGTAATATATATATATATATATATATATATATATAATATATATATATATATATATATATATTATATATATACATACATATATATACACTCATACATACATACACACACACATACATATAATATGTCAACGAGAGGTAGAAAAGTGCACTAAGCACATTTAGTCGGAGTTACAAAATATAAATCCGTACATTATGTAATTAAGTACATACAAGCACATCTTTCTCGTAATCACTTTAAATAGCTCTCTCTTTTTTCCTCCTTCCCCTCTTTGCCTCTCTCACTCCCTATGCGTATATATACATCTATCTATCTCTCACCCTTTCTCTCTTGATACACACACACACACACGCACACACACACATATATATATAATAGAAATTTACAAAAGACGAAAACAGGTGTATAGTTTGACGCTCGGGGTACTGAGAAAGTCTTTTACGTTTCGAGCCGACGCTCTTCAACAGAAAGAAACATGAGGGAATAAACAGAGAGAGAATAAAAAGAATTTCTAGTTAGCGATGTATACGTATATACTGTGGCGGTACATGGCCCAGTGCTAAGAGAGTCGGGCTCACAATCATGAGGTTGTAGTTCGATTCCCGGATTAGGCTGTGAGTTGTTTTCTGGAGCAAGACTCTTTATTTCATGTTGCTCCAGTTCAGTCAGTTGTAAAAATGAGCCGCAATATCACCACTCCCAACCTGTATTGGCCGTTGCCTTTCCCCTTGGATGACATCATTAGTATGAATAGGGGTGTGTGATGTGCATGGGTGCCTGCTGATCTTCCGTAAATAAACTTGCCCATTATTATTTCCAACGTCAAGCAGACGTTAAAACTTTCGCCGAATTTCGCCCCACCCATGCATATATATATATACAAACAAACACATACATATATATATATATATAATTGTGTGTGTGTATATATATATATATACATCGAACTCTCTCATGCACCAAATGGCAATTGCTAAAAAGCATTCGTGAAGTAAAATCATGTAGCAACACCAAATGGCGGTGCCCCAGCATGGCCACAGCTTGTGAGCTGAAACTACATAAAAATAAAATAAAATAAAATAAAAAATATATGTATGTATAAATATAGTCTTGTGTATATATACATAAGGCTATATAAATGTATCATATATACGCATACACATACTATGAGTACTATGCGCAAGTATATCTATATACATGATGCATCCATATATCTTAATATATATATATATATATATATATATATCTATATACACATATATATATATATACATATATATATATACATGTACACATGTACATATATATAGGTATATATATATATACATATATATGAATTTGCATATATATACATACAAATCTACATATATATATGAATTAACATATATATATATCGCTCTGAGATTTATCATTGTTATATATATATATATATATTATGTATATATATTCATATCAATATATGTATACACACATATACATATATAAAAACTCATAACATTTAATACATTTATATATATATATATATATACGTATCTATATATTTATACATACATATATGCGTACACATTTTCACCTCCTTACTCAGTTTTCATTGTTGTGTTAGATGTATGTGTTGTGAGTGTTTTTATCTATATTTTCAAAAAAAAAGGAACATTTTGATGATGATAATGCTTCTTTATACCTCTTACCATTATTATATTTTTTGTTATTGTCCAGCTTACATAAATTTCTTATAAAATATTGCATTATTTAAAGCACTTCATTCTACTTTCAAATCAAAATCCACTTATGCTTCTGCGGAAATTAGAAATTTAAAATGATTGTACCAAATGAAGAATATGAGATTTTATCTCATACCCATAGTATATAATAAACGTATCTTACTAGATATACATCATCACTATGTGATATCCCACTAATTTCCTGCTTGTATATTCAAAGG
This sequence comes from Octopus sinensis, assembly GCF_006345805.1. NCBI lineage: Eukaryota > Metazoa > Mollusca > Cephalopoda > Octopoda > Octopodidae > Octopus > Octopus sinensis. The sequence continues at coordinate 41,605,029 of NC_043006.1, forward strand.
CCTGAAATGTAAATACAACCAATTTCATGTCTTAAGGCAATAGCAACATAACGAATTCTCTATATCAATACATGTCTCGAACAACTCTATCTCTCCGCCTACTATTCCTGGAAGTGCTGTGTGAGTAGAGTCTTCAGATAATTTCATCATTGATTCCTCTCAGTAACGACATTCCTTACACTTGTCACCTTTGTATGTATATATACATATATATATATATATATTATATATATATATATATAGATATAAACAACTGCAAGGAAACATGATCCATGGCTAGCATCCAAGTGACACAGGCAGAATACTGAGACACTCCGCCTTCCGTCATGACTGACCATGGAATTGCACCTAGAAAGTTACCCTCCCAGGCACAAGTGCGGACAATGTTGTTTATGCAAGACCAGCAGTCGCCCATTCATACCAGTCTCCCCTCTCCACACCACTGATGTTATCCAAGGGAAAGGTAAAGGCCGATACAGCTTGGCACCAGTGACGTCGCAACTCATTTCTACAGCTGAGTGAACTGGAGCAGCGTGAAATAAAATGTCTTGCTCAAAAACACAACACGCAGCCCGGTCCGGGATTCGAAGCTCACAACCTCACGATCGTAAGCTCGACGTCGTAACCACATAGCCATGCCCTTTTGCAGGCAGAATAGTTAAAGGAAATGTCTGGTTATTTGTTAGTGCAATGTCTGGTTATTTTATTAGACATCTGTTACCTGTGGGATTTATGCCGCAATCCAAACACATAGATATGATTTGTAGTCACTTTAAACTGGAATTTTAGTGGTTCCTAATATATATTCTTTCAAATTTGCTATACTGTTTACAAAATTAAGATTATATAAAACTGTGTTATGTTGAAGTAAATACGTAATTTATTACTTTATATTCAATAAACCATTTGAATTGTATCATGATAGATGGAGTTTGGTAAATAATCAGTAGTATGACATAATCGCATCAGTTTTGGTAGCGAACCACCTTTGTACTACGTACGCACCTATGACAGCAGCTAATTAATATTGGCGCTCGATCATACCAATTTTGGCAGCGACTCAACATGGAAACATAATCGCGACGTTTCTGTGTACAAAACATACGCTAGCAAGTAGTAAGCTTGGTTTTAGCGAAAGAATTGTCACTGTGGTACTTGAATTAAAACAACCAAATAAAAAGCAAAATCATATCTAAATATTCTTCGGTGAATTAAAAAAGTAAGTAGAAAATTGTACGGACATATTTATACATTGCCCTTCATCCATTTTGTTCCCCAGTGCTGTTACAAAATTTTCCACTGCTCTCCCCGGGGATAATGCCGCCCTGTTGAGAACCACGCGTTTACATGATGAATATAGAACTGAATTAACTCAACAGAATCGCATGGAATCTAATGGAACGCACAAAGAGTATGCAACAAGAGTTATGAAAAAAAGATTTCGATGTTTGGAAATCATTAATTGAAATATCAAAGGTTCAAGCCAAATGAAGATTTCATCCCTGTATGTAATACAACAACGATAAAGCATTTTTCAATGTAGTGGTGCATGCTTTTCTTTGTTAATTTTGTTGGCTGAATGGAATTTAAAACAAAAACGAGAAAATAAAAAGATACGAGGTTAGTTTCCTCAATCAGAGACAACTTCGTTCAGAATAAAGTTTTTCAGCAAGAATCTTCCCTAAGCCATACTGTAAATTATTAAAAGGCCATAGAATAAGTACTTTACACTGGCGTGGAAACATCAGTTAACCATAACATGATAGAAAAGTTACCGTAAAATGTTACTGTCATGGATTTACAAAACGAGCAGCGAAATTCAATTAGCTGAAGCAATTTTCAATGTCTGATATAGAATTAAAAATCCCGGTTAATTGAACTTTCTTACTCCTGTGTCAAAAAGAATCGATACATTAGTCAAACAAAACGCTATACTTCGGCTAACTGTAACGCGCTGTCGTATTTTGTATGTGTTTCATGTACATTGGATTTCGGATGGTATGCATAAGTTTCTGTAGAGCAATATTTTGTTGATCTACCTTAACGAAACAAAGTATATAATATATATATGTACGTGTATGTATCAATACGTATATAGACGTATGTGTTTGAGTACATATACGAATATGGAATTGTATGCATAGATTGGCATTGCTATAATATATATATATATATATATATATATATATATATATATATATATATCCTTGTTTCTCTCCTTGTTTTGTCTGTGTAGCTTTCTGTAGAAGAGCCTAGGCTCCAAACGTAAAAGAGTTTTACTACTCCTGAGCGTTATACTAATACATCTGTTTGTTTTGTACACCACATGTCTTCGTGTTTTGTTTTTTTCGTAAACTTTCCCTATATATATATATATATATATGTATGTATGTATGTATTTTGGATAAAATCTGTATAGGATTTTGTCGAGTAGCTAGAATGTAATAAACCATTTAGGTAAAAATTATTACAAAGTATTTAATTTTATGAATATAATTATAAGGGGAACTAGCAATAGTTTCCCTTGATTTAATTATATATGTGTGAGTGTGTGTGTGCATGTGTATGTATATATAGGCGCTTCCGTAGATGTGTGGTAGGAAGTTTGCTTCCCAATTACATGTTACCGTGTTCAATCCCACTGAGTGGCACATTTGTCAGGTGTCTTCTATTATAATGTTGGGCAGACAAAATTCTTCCGAATGGATTTGGTAGATGGAAACTGAAAAATGCCCACCGTATATATCAATATGTATACATCTGTATGTCTTGTGACTGTGTTTGTTTCCCAGTACCGCTTGTCAAGCGGTGGTGGGGCGTTTTCGTTCTCGTAACTCTATGATTAGGCAAAAGATACCGATAAAATAAGTCCTAAGTTTTATAAACGTATAAGTACTGGGATTCATTCGTTCGATGAAAGTTCTCCAAGCCATCATGGCCACAGTATAATGATAGAAACAAGTAACAGATACAAGATGAAGGAAAACATATACGTTTTACTATACATGGCATACTTACTACATATATATATATATATATATAATATATATATTATATATATAATATATAATATATATGTGTGGGTGTGTTGTGTGTGTGTGTGTGTGTGTATATATATACAATTAAGTTATTAATATTTTAATTGCCTTTCTCTCTCTCTCTCTTTATATAATATTATATATATATATATATATATATATGTATTATATATATATTATATATATATAATATATGTATATATATATAATATATGTATTATATATATATCTATATATATATATATATATGTATATAATATATATTATGTAATATTATATATTATATATATATATATATATATTATATTATATAATATATGTATATATATATATATATATATATATAATTATATATGTATGTATGTATGTATGTATATATATATATGAACTAATTATTTGATCCAAGCGGAGACAGTAAACTGCAACTGTAACGTCCGTGACGATCATTATCAGAGTGGAAGAAGAGCGAAGCGGAATTGCTTGAAGCTGGAGTTGAAACCAGTCTTGGCTCAACTAATGCGCTCTTACCTCCTAAAACTTGCTACGAGCAACCACGAAGACAAAACGGCATTCAAGAAATGGAATGTAGCATCCATCCGGAATAATTTTTATGGAGGTAGGCTCGTTATATGCATATTTCATGTAACGAAAGCAGTAATAAGATCAATAGGAGACAACATCAACAACAACTACGACAATAAAAATGGCCGTAGCAACATTAGCAAAACTCAAGTACGACTGCCAGTGAAGCATCATCGGCGTCATAAGCAAAATATAAACGAAAAAGAATCGCAGTAACAACAGAATTATATACAGTAGGAAGAACTGCTAAAATAGCCAAAAAAAAAAGAAGAGAAAAAAACAGCGGTGACATCAAAAGAAGCTGGAGAAGTAGTAATGGTAAGAGGGACTGTAACAACAACACGTAAGAGCAACGGTAAGAGCAATGGCAACGAGGACAACAACAACAAATTCTGGAATAAACTTTCAGCAACAGTAATTGCACTACTGCCAACGCCAACAACAACAACAACAACAACAATGAAATCAGTAATTGCAGAAGAGGAAAAATAATAACAGATAATAATAATAATAATAATAATGACAGATGATGATGATGATGATGATAATAATAATAATAATAATAATAATAATAATAATAATAATAATAATAATAATAATAATAATAAAACGAAACCGCAATAGTCACTGCAAACGCAACAATAGTTTCTACAACATCAATAGCAACAACAAGAGAAATTGTAAGTGCCACTATTTTATATGGAGCGACGTAAATAGAAACAGTAAAAGCAACAACAATATCGACAACAATCGATAATAAAAAAAGAAACATTAAATAATGACAAAAAAAATGCAAGTATTAATAAATCAAAGCAAGATACAAACAATAAAAAAACAACAATAAACACAAGGGATACATGACAGAAACATACTCACATACATACATATATACATACATACACATATGTAAAATCCCACACACATACATACATGCATACACACACACACACACATATATATATATATATATATATACATATATATGCATACACCCACATATATATAGAAGGAAGTGATGGGCATTTAAACAACAGCACCAGGAGAAGCGGCGGTAAATCAGCGACCACCACCGTCATTACCAACAACAAAAACCGACAATAACAGTAACAGCGGCAATAACAACAACAACAAACAGATAACAACATCCCCAAAAGCAATACTTAGAGAAACAACTCTATGTAGACAACAACGATATCATAAACATCTTCAAGAGGAAACCGATCTATGATCACTTATTCTGCTAGAAATAGTAGCCGAAGTTCACTTACGTCTCCCTATGCAGTTTTAGAGAAAAAGAAAACGATGAATGGTATAATAGGATACTAAAAATATTTTACTCGAAAAGATAAAAAAATAGATATGAGATCCAGGCCGGGTGTGTAGTTAGAGGAACGCTTCCAGTCACATGGTTCTGAGTTCAGATACACACTGTCGCACTTTGGGCAAATATTTTGTTTGTGAGTGGATTTGGTAAGCCAAAACTATTTTCTCTCTCCCTGTATCTATCTATCTATCTATCTATCTATCTATCTATCTATCTATCTATCTATCTATCTGTATGTCTGTCTACCTGCGCGCATACATGCATAGTAACTGCTTTCTCATATACGAGCAAAGCCATTGATCGTAAAGGAGAGTCATTGATGATGCAATGTAAGGCACTTGAACTAAGACAAGATTTGCACATACTATTGCATAATGCACAGCTGTATTGGTAAACAGACGGAACAGGTGCCACAACATGTACATGTGCGTGTGTGTATATACATGTATACATGTATACATATATGTGTATATATATATATACACATACATATTTATACAAATATACATATGCGTATATATACAGATATGTATGTATGTATGTATATATATATATATATATATATATATATATATATATATGTATATACATATGTATATATATATATATATTTATCTATGTATGTATATGATTATATCTATGAGTATGTGTGTGTTTCTCCCCACCATTGCTTAACAGCCAGTGTTGCTTTGTTTACATGCCCGTAACTTTATATTTTCACAAACAAGACCTACAGAATAAGTACAGGGCTTAAAATAAGTACTGGGGTTGGTTTGCTTGATTAAACCGTACAAGCGGGAACCCCCAGAATGGCAGCAATCCAATGATTGAACCAAGATGAAAGAGAAGAGATAGAATCATCTACAAGATGGTTATATATTTTCAGGAGACGATTTTCAAACGTGAGTTGGGTTTAAACAACAACCGAAGCAGAGACAGCTAAAAAATATAAAAGTATGCCAGTAACAGTAACGAAAATAATAATAAAACACCCAAGAGATACAATTTGAGTGTGTGCCAACTATGTTTTGCCTTTCCTCTCAAGAAATGAGAATACATAATAACCAAATAGTATTGTATGCTTCATAGAGATTGTTCAATATTAAACCGTGCCTCACATGTTAAAATACACACAAAAATAAAACACACAGTTTGCCAGAATTTGAAACCCTGGCATCGATATATGAATAAATAAATATATTATTATATTCTACAACAAACTGGCATAAAAAAATCTTAAGAGACAACCATCATAATTCTCTTGAGACTAAGCTTTTGTGCATTGTGATTCTGTGTGGTGAGTCTTTATGAATGTATGTGCGTGATTGTCCACTGGTGTGTTTGGAACTGCACATTTAAATGTAGCTTTATGTATGTTAATATATGCGTGTATACCTCTGTGTTTGTGAGAGAGCTCATGTATATATGCGTTTGTTACTTTATTTTTCTTATACAAGAGGCAGTCAACCGTCTCCAGTTATGCTGGGTCTACAATCTCATTCTGTCATGTCGATCATATCTAACTTATGATGTTTTAAGTCTGGTTATATTTATCAATTTATTCTTATTGCATTACTTAGTTACACTGTTGAAAGAAAAATGTTTTTACACCGTAAATTTAAACTTGGACACGAACATCGACACACACTCCCGAATGCATATACACTTGTACGCCCACATGTATATGCATTTGGAAGAAACAAACACCAGCACTCACACATGTTTACTACTAGTTTGTGTGTGTATGCATATATATATATATATTATATATATATATATATATATATATATATATATATATATACTAGCAGTATAGTTGCTCGGGTTTGTTTTTTAGTTGCGCTTAAAACGGCAGACTTTGATGTCGCGTTAACAAAGTTTTGACATAGTTTCAATCTTTTTTGAGAAGTAAACATTTCGCATTATGTAGATTGTTATTTTCTTTAAGTGAGCATTTTTCGGGTTGAAATACATCGAAAAATTGCGACACAGCAATAAAAAAATCGTAAAAAAATAGGGATTTTCAATGGAAAAAAAGCACCTTTTCGATGTAAATAATTTTTGGTCTTAACATGGTCGGATTTGAATTTTTTCTTCTACGGAATGAAGAGCAAGCCTTCTTCTATCATACTCTCAATTTTGGTCAACTTGCGCCGCAGGGTCTCTGAGGAGATAGTGTTAGTTGAAGACTACCAACCCTGCCACCCCCCTCACACACACACATACACACATAAACCAACTTCAGCTTTATATATATAATATATATATATATATACATACATATATGTATATATATATATATATATATATATATATATATATACATCCAAAAAGAGATGTCGAACCAATAAAATATAAGTATGCGTACGTATATGTATACGCGAGTATATCTATCCATCTAGTTAAATATAAGTGTGTATGTGTATTTATATATTGTTGGTCTACCTCTAAATCATGTAAGATTTTAATAGTGATAGCAACCGTACAAAAATGCACAGGTATATAAAGGACATCTTCATGATTGTAGTTTCAAATGTTTACAATGTTTCGCTTTTAAAATTTACATGGTAGTCTTTTTCTGATGGTTGCTAACTCTTTTTAGTTTTTGCAACAATATATGTCGGCAGTGTTCAATTGTTCCTTATTGGCAATGTCGATACGCAGGAGTGGTTCGTAATTCTGGAACAAGTCGTTTGGCAGTAGTGGCAGTAGTAGTATTAATAGTGGGCGTAGCAGCTTAAGCTCTTGTCGTATTAAGTAGCTGTGTGAGCGATAGATGTGGGTTATTTAGCGCTTAAATGTATCCCGCTGAGCCTTCTCAAGTTTACTTAACATCTTGCGCATGTCATTGTGTTAATTTGGTTATCAGACGCACAGGTAAACTTACTTATTTTGAAGAATTAGATTTAAAAAACGATCTCCAGCCCTTCTGTCAAACTGAAACGTATACAACCGTTGTATCATTTGCATATTATTTTATTGCTGCTTCTGTGATCATTGAGTATATCAGTTATGATCATCGAATGCATTAGTTAATATTTTTTCTTTAATTTGGATGATCTTTTACCTTTTCTAATGCTACGTGTTTGTAGAATTTAGTTCATCCTTGTAAGTATTTAGAGTCTTGGTAAATTTCGAAACAAAAATGTTATAGGTGATATACAGTAAGACTTTCAATTCTAATATATCTGTCATCGTTTGTCTTTGAGCCTGGATGTTAATTTTCTTCGCTGTTTGTATTCCGTTATCTATAAAGAATGTGAAACCTTTTATCAATGAGTGTATCTTTAAGCTCTCGCAATCGTATCTCACGAATGGTTTCATCGGATACAATAAGGCAAATTTTCGTCGCTACAATATGAGGGATATTTAATCTTCTGCCTCTCGGGTAACAGAAATTGAAAAGCAGATATAGTTCGGAGTCCGCAGGCTTAGAAATTTCTGTTTGATTTTCTTTTGTATCTTCTTACTTTATTAAGGTGTCAGGTAATTGGAATTTGTGTTGGTTAAATTCCATTACAATTATATATTCTCTATGATTTCTATGGTATATATTTAAAGAAAGATTACCTATATTTTGCTCTCGTCTCCTTTGCAGATAAGAATTTTTGTGGAGAGCTGCTGCATATGTGCCCAGCATTTAACGGCTACAAACTCTACAATCATGCGGGATGTTTGTATGAAGATTCGAAAGATACATTAAGACGTTTGTCATTAACGGTTTCGGGAGGTGGTTAGCTTATCTAAGTTCCTTCTTATAAAACTTACTGGGTATTTCTGTTTAATCTTGTGAACTGAATGATACAGAAACTATGTTTAAATTTTACTTTGGCAACATAATCGTATTAATTCTCGGTGAGTAGTATCCGATACGAGTGCATACTACAAGGTTCATTATTATTTTTTATAGTAGTTTTGAAAATATTTTGCATGATTAAATCGTCTTAACAATTGAAATCAGTGGCATGTTTCGGTGAAAATGTAAACGTTGCTTCGTTTGTCACGATGTAGATCACAAAGCATATTTCCTTTTGGTTATCATAGAGACACAAATATATATTTGTATAAATGTGTGTCTACGTGCGTGTGTGTGCGCATGTTTGTTTGTGTGTAACAGTATCTGTGTCTGTGTGTAAGAGCGTGTGTTAGAAAGAGAGAGAGAGAAAGAGAGAGAGAGAGTATGTATGTTTATAGGACATTATGTGTATGCATGCACAGTTACTATCTACTGTGTGGAATAAACAAATATATGAGAGCATAAATCAGTAAAGAATATTTAGAAGCTATTTGGAGATAATTTATCGTTCACATTGACAGATTTTATGTATTTTTCATATTTTCTAATAATTAATAAATGCTTCTATTTTATAGGCGTATGTAAACATTTCACTCAGAGATAATTGTGTACTTCACTTGCGGCTAATATTATTCGGACTCTAATGAAAACTATATATATCTTTATATATATAAAACTGAGAATGTGTGTCTGTCTGTCTGTCTGTCTGTTTCCCTAAAACTTGAGAACTACAAAACCAATTTCATTCAAATTTTACACGTCTTACTTAGGGTCCGGGGAGTGTCATCGGCAAAAATTTTTTAACTTTTTGCCTAGGGCGAGCCCACAGGAATACCATATCTTCTCCACTACGATTTCCTAAAATTTGAGAACTACACAACCAATTCCATTCAAATTTTACACATGCCTTACTTAGGGTCCATGTATTTTCAACTTCTTGCCTAGAGCGAACCCATAGCAATATCATATCTTCTCCACTATTTCAGTATTAGAGGTAGGCTGGATTGTAGCCACACTTCTATACAAGAGGGAGGACAAGATACAATTGATCGAAATTACAAGAGACGGGCTAACAATTCCAGTCTGTTATATATTTTGAGTATCGTTATCACTTCACTAGCGATATCAAGATATAACTTTGTATTTTGTATTTTATGTGTAGATGTATATATATAGATGTACATGTAATATGTACACTTATATATACACATATATACATGCACTAGCACTATGACCCGGCAACGACAGGTCTTTAATGCTAGTATATATATATATATATATACTCATTTGACCTCAGCCATGCTAGAGCGCCTCCTCTAGTCGAATAAATCGACCCCACGACTTATTCTTTAAAAGGCTAGTACTTATTCTATCGATTACTTTTGCCAAACCACAAAGTTACAGGGACCGTAAACACACCGACATCGGTTGTCAAGCGATGGTGGAGGGACAAACACAGACACAAATGTGTACATATACAACGGGCTTATTTCAGTTTCCCTCACCAAATCCACTCACAAGGCTTCGGTCAGCCCGCAAGTATTGTAGAAGACACTTGCCCAAGGTGCCATGCAGTGGGACTGAACCCGTAACCATGTGGTTGTGAAACAAGATTCTTGAACACGGCCACTCCTGTTATATATATATATGTGTCTGTGTGTATGTGTGTGTGTGTGTGTGTGTGTGCGTGTATGTGCGTGTGTGTGTGTGTGTGTGTGTGTGTGTGTGTGTGTGTGTGTGTGTGTGTGTGTAGCGTATACTTAATAATGCAGTACCCGGCGTTCTGACAAGGCATACATGTTCAGTGGGAGATGAGATTAACTTTAGGTGTTAATACTGTTACCGTCACTAAGAGAGTCGCTTAGTGCGAATGTTTTCTATTGATAATATTATCAGGAATATTGATATTGTTACCTATTTATAAGGTGTTTCTTATACTGTAATGACACACGTGAAATACAGAATTAAAGATATACAAAATATTCTACTACACACAGACAGAAATACATACAAAGGGATACACCGATAGGCAGAGAGCGAGAGAGAAAGAGAGAGAGCGGGGTAGATAAATAGATTGAAAACTAACAAATTTGCAAAGTTATAATATGTACACACACACACACACACACACACATTTCCGATTGCGCTCGAAGTTTTACTATGATGCGTAAAATACTTGTCACTATCTAACAGAATTATGATTAGAAGTTTATAGTACAATACCCGTGATATTGTTTATTTTTAACCCAGGGTTACCTAGATCTATAACCAGAGGCATTCCAGTGTTTTTATATATCTGGAATCATATTTACTCTTTTATAATGAGATAATTATTTATTGAAACAGATAATTTCGTCCGGGGGAGCAGAATATTAGAAAAACTAGATATTAAGCGACGTAATGCAAAAAAGGTTGGTGTGCTAAATTCAACTGTTCAACTATGGCTTCCTCAGTTTATATATTTCCTAAGCTGTTTTATTTTACGGACGGTCATCACAATCTATTTCGAAAGTTTTCGTTTGCCCTCGTTAGCAACATTATCTCCCGATGTTCTGGGGACATTAACTAGGATAACCGGGATATTGTTGTATAATTTGTTGCTGGTTAACCTTAGGTCAACACTACTCACGTACTCACAGATCAAGACGTTTTACGGCGCTATTTCTATGTTTCATCTTCAGAGACATTTAAGACTATATTATACAAAATGTTGCCCTGTTCTCAAGTCAATGGGTACAATTAAAGAAATTGGAGTCACTTGCTAATTAAGATTTAAAATACCGTACTAACTGAGCTTACAGTGTATTTATTCAATCACTCTGGTCAGATCTTCTGACGTTATATTGTACAAACTTCCTTACCACCCACTCACACACGACAGTACTTATATCTATCTATTTACAAGAGATAGTGCTATATATGATAGCTGTTGTATTATTTGGCTATAAACTATTGCATTCTGACTTCAAATCATGCTAATGGGTTCTTGATTCTCACACTGTTTCATTGTTACAATAATATCTATAAAATAAATACCATTTAACTACATTGATGGAGTTCTCTATCCAAATCCTCCCTTGTGCTGCATGACTTTGAGCCACAGTTAATTCTTACGATTATAAATAATCCCTCATATAATAGTAAATATTGCCGGGATATGCAAAGTGAGTGATATACTAACACACATTGCAGAACATCGAACTTATATGACCTAAATTGTTTAGTTACGTCCCTTTACCATCGGATATTAAATTTAAACTAGAGTCTACAATGTCTTTCATCCTTTTAGGATCAATAATAGAGTAATAAAGAACAGATACATTGCTCAAATATCGGTTTGGAGTCCAAATCCACTGGAGGCGTTTTTGTTGGATGGCTTCAATCGATTTTGCACTTCATGTAAACAGTGGTGGCCCTCTGCCAACTTATGGCTATTGTTGATATTGTTGTTTAGTATTTGAGAAACTTGTGTCCATATAGTGTGAGATTTCATTGCAATGGTTTTTCTTTGTTGTGTTTATTATTATCATTATTACTATCTATTTTCGTTTAAAGGTCTGCAAGTAGTTGCTGTTTTTGTTGCCTGTGTTATTGCTGTTTAGTTTTATTACTAAAATCACAATCATCATCTCACTAGTGCTTTATTATTATTATTATTATTATTATTAATATTATTATTATTATTATTATTATTATTATTATTATTATTATTATTATTAAGGCAGCGAGCTGGCAGAATCGTTGGCACGACGGCCAAAAATGCTTAGCAGTATTTCGTCCACCTTTCTCTTCTGATTTCAAATTCCGACCAGATGGACTGTGCCTTTCTTCAATTTGGGGTCGATAAATTGAGAACCAGTGAAAGACTGGGGTCGATGTAACTGACTGGCCTCCTCCCCACAAATTTCAGAGCTCGTGTCTTTAGAAGAAATTATTATTATTATTATTATTATTATTATTATTATTATTATTATTATTATTATATTATTATTATTATTATTATTATTCAGTAGTTTTATTTTTATTGCGTGCTTTCACTTCACTACCGAGCGCAGCTCTGTGTGCCTTGGGTATGTGCTGTGATTTGTTGTGATGCTCTGATGGTTATTGTATGGAAGGTGTTCTGCGTAGGATGTGCGCAGTGCCTAGTAGTGCAATTTTCTGTATGTTATATGTGTTTGTAAGTCCTGGTGTTTTTGTTATGTATTTGTCTGAATATTTTTTTATCATGCCTAATGCACCTACTATGATAGGAATTATTATTATTATTATCATTATTATTATTATTATTATTGTTATTATTATTATCATTATCGCTGAGAGCAGGCAGAATAGTTTCGTCCCCCTTTGCATTCTGAGTTAAAACTCTGCCAAGGTTAACTTTGCCTTTCATCCTTTCCGGGTCGATAAATTAAGTACCAGTGTAACACTAAGAGTGGTTGTAATCGACTTATCCCATTCCCCAAAATGGCTGCCCTTGTGGTAAAATTTGAAACCGTTATTATTATTGGTGGTGGTGGTGGTGGTGGTGAAATTAATTCTGTTGTTCCCGCTATTGATTTTATTTTTCTCCTAATATTGGTTCTGTTAATATTATTTGTGCTTTAAGTTCAATCCGTTTTCTTCTCCCCATTCTAGTTCTTACTCTTCATCTAATTGTATTTGTTGTTATTTCTCTTTTGTAGTTTAGTTTAAATACTTGCTGTTATTGATGTTAGTCTTCTGTTATTGTTACTTTTGATGTTAATACAGAAATTTACACTCAGTTACACTCTTTTACTCTTTTCGTCTTGTAACAGTTGTAAGCGTTGCTCTGAGCATTTAAAAAAAGTTGGATTGGTCTGTATATTAGCTAGTTTTGTTATTGCAATTATGGTAACTGTTACTACAGCAGCTTTTCCTCATTGTTGTTTTATTAAAAGAACAGTGAAGTATGATTGCATGATTAAGAATATCAGTTTGCGTTCAATCTTTGTCTTCAAACAAATATATAAAACGCATGAAGGAAATTTAAAATGAGATGAAACGCTTAGTGTGAAAAAATATATACAAATAAAAACATAAACTTCAAGGTATTATGGACATCTATCTATCTATCTATCTATCTATCTATCTATCTATCTATCTATCTATCTATCTATCTATCTATCTATCTATCTATCTATCTATCTATCTAAGTAGCTCTTGCTCTCCTTTTCGCGCTCTCTCAATATATAATATGTATACGTTTATATACATACATACATACATATATATATATATATATATATATATATATATATATATATATATAATATATATATATATACATGCATATATAATACATACATATCTCACTATATATATATCTATATATACATATATGTATGTATATATATGTGTATATATATAAGTATATATGTAGATATATATACATAAGTATATAACAGTATGTATGTATATATATGAAAGTATATATGTGTATATATACATAAGTATATATGTGTATATATATACATAAGTATATATGTGTATATATATATATAAGTATATATGTGTATATATATACATAAGTATATATGTGTGTACATATACATATATATATAGTTATATACGAACACGGATGTCTATGTACATGCATACATATACACACACACATACATACACACATATATTCATAAAGGGCAAAGAAAGTAACATGGAAGAAACAGAGGAAATGAACAGGGTGATGTAAGAGAATAACACAATGGCATGAAGTATAGGAGAGACACAAGTCAGAAATATAAATCAGAAATGGAATGAAATCAGAAAGGAGAATAAGAAATAGCGGAAAGAGAGTGACGTACTAAAAGGAAAACGAAGTAAAAGGGAGATAACACCGGAATGACAAAAAGTCAGAGATGTGAAAGAAAATGTCGTGAAAGATAGAGAGGAAAAAAAGCGAGAGTGAAGTTAGTGTGTTTAGGTGATAAAACCCAAGAATAAAACATGTGGCAGTTACTATTAGCAATCCAAATATTTCTAAGATCAATATATTTAGGAAAACTAAACAATTCATTGTAAACAAATCAATGTGTTAATGTAAATAACAATAAGGTCAGCGGTAAAAGGAATAAAATCTAAATACCAACAACAAACAAAGCGATATCGATGACGAAGACGGTGATGATGATGGTGATGATGATGGTGATGGTGAAGATTTTTTGTTATTTTCACTTTGCCATCAGGTCAAATATAACGGTAACAAAACTTGTGATAATGGCGATAAAAACAATAAAAATTATATTTATGGACGTGCTCGTAGTATTAGCATTGGTATTGATGTTAGTATTAGAAGTTGGGGGTAGCTAGCTGCTACGAATACTACTACTACTACTAATACGAATAATAATAAGGAGTAGGAGAAGAAGAGTAAGAAAAAGGTGATGATGATGATGATGATGACGACGATGATGATGATGACGACGATGATGATTATGATTATTATAGTAATGACGGTGTTGGTAATCTTGGTGGAGATGACGATGGTGGTAGCGGTGGTGGTGTTTGTGCTTGTCACAGCAGTGGTGGTGGGGACGGTGCTGGTGAAGTTGATTGCTGATGAAACTTGTGATGATGCCGATGATGATGATGATGATGATGATTGCCGATGATGATGATGAGGAAAAAGCGATGTTGAAGTTGGTAACGGTGGTGATTCGTTATTTCCGCTATTTGCTTACCGGATAAAGATGAACATGTAAATAAAATTTAAAAAAAAACGCTTAAAAGAAACAGCACGAAAAATGAATATGCAAATGATATAAAAGCAGAGTTTTAAATTGCTAACTTTAGCTTTTAAACCTTTGGTGTGCATGTTTGTCTGGATGGTGGGGTGCGGTGAGAGGTAATGGAAATATTCATCATCATCGCCCTCGCCATCATAACACAACCATCGCCACTATCATCATTATCGTCGCTGTCATCATCAGCATCGCCGTCGTCATCATCATTACCATAACATAACCCCAGCTACTATCATCATTACCATCACCATCATCGTCGTCATTGTCATCATCATCAGATTCATCATCGGACCACAACCACCGCCATTATCATCATCATCATTACCATCATCATCATCGTCGTCTTATTCATCATCATCATCATCGTCATCATCAAGATTGCCATCATCATTACCGTTCGTTGTTGTCGTCATTATCATATCCTAATGCTCATAACACAACCACCGCCACTATCATCATCATCATTTTTACCATCATCATCGTCGTCGTAACACAACCAGCGCCATTATCATCATCATCATCATCATCATTACCATCATCATCATTACCATCATCATCATCGTCATCATCATTACCATCATCATCATCATCATCATCATCATCATTACCATCATCATCATCATCATCATCATCATTACCATCATCATCATCGTCATCATCATTACCGTGCACATATCAATATAAAGAAAGAACTACTTCGAACAAACTATGAAACATGTTAGGCAATGCATTAAACAAGCAATAAACAAACATCTGAACCTCCGAGAAAAAATGGAAGAAATCAGAAACAACAACAACAACGAAATTGTTATGTTATGAAACCGGGTGCCATGTTTGTTTGCAAGTAAAATATTTTTGAAACTACTCACAACAAATGTATTGTGTAACCAATACTACTACTACTGTTGCTACTACTACTACTACTACTACTACTACTACTACAACTACTACTACTGCTGCTGCTGCTGCTGCTACTACTACCAACACTACCACCACCACCACCACTACTATTGGTGATGTTGATGATGCTACTACTACTATTATTACCACTACTGTCGCTGATGCTATTACTCTTTTCTTTTGTTCCTTTTCCTTTTCTTCTTTTTTTATTTTATTTTTATTTTTTATTTTATTTTATTTTATTTTTTTTTGTTCTTTTCTTCCCTTTTACGATCCCTCTTGATCGAAAACCTACGCCAGCCCTTTCTTTTTTTTTTTGTTTCTTTTGTTTTTTGTTTTTTTCATCCCCCAAAAGAATGGCTCTACCTTGTAACTTGTCCCATCTGTGTGCAGCCCTGTGTGGCCAATAAAGAAACTTATTATTACTACTACTACTATTACTACAAAGAAAAAGAACAGAAGACGGAAAATGTATGTGTGTGTGGGGGGGGCGAAAATGCTACAAACAGCTCATGAGGGTGTAGGGATCAAATACTTTCAAAAAGAGCCGTAATCTAAGACTAGGGGTTTGTAAAAAATACTCTCCGTGTATGGTATGGATTGACTTCCAGAAAACACTTGGAAGTGTTCGCTACACGTACATCCTGGATACTGCAGCCATAATATGCAGATCCATTAATTATGATACAAGTAAAAGGAAGAGTAATGCAACTGCATGCACATGGAGGAATCATATTTAATTCATCTCCTTTAGAGGAAGAATATTCCAAAGGGATGCTATCTTTTTCTTTCCACTCCCCCCTATCTCTCTCTTTAATTCTTTTCTTATTTCCTTATAGCCCACAAGGGGCTAAGCATAGAGGGGACAAACAAAGATAGACAAAGGGGTTTAAATCGATTACATTGACATCAGTGCGTAACTGGTACTTAATTTATCGATCCCGAAGGGATGAAAGGCAGAGTCGACCACTCGGAATTTGAAATCAGAACGTAATGGCAGACGAAATACCTATTTCTTTACTACCCACAAGGGGCTACACACAGAGGACAAACAAAGACAGACAAACGGACTAAGTCGATTATATCGACCCCAGTGCGTAACTGGTACTTATTTAATCGACCCCGAAAGGATGAAAGGCAAACTCGATCTTGGCGGAATTTGAACTCAGAACGTAGCGGCAGACGAAATACCTATTTCTTTACTTCCCACAATGGGCTAAACACAGAGAGGACAAACAAGGACAGAGAAACGGCTTAAGTCAATTATATCGACCCAGTGCGTAACTGGTACTTAATTTATCGTCCCGGAAAGGATGAAAGGTAAAGTCAACCTCGGCGAAATTTGAACCCAGAACGTAACGGCAGACGAAATACGACTAAGCATTTCGCCCGACGTGCTAACGTTTCTGCCATGTCGCCGCCTTCTTTACTTCTTTTCTGCCTAACGCTAACACCTAACCAACTGACTCTACTAGATTCAAAATAGAACGAATACCAAAGCTAGAAGACCTGCCAGAAATGTTTCCGCATTTGCGCAAACTCACATTGTAAGCCGTATAAGATAAGCGAGTAGAAACACTACGAGAGAATGTACACGGATTTATTAATGAAATTATATGAGGATGAAGCTTCAGAAAATACACCATGGCATACACGAAGAGAGAGATATTATTAAAAATACTGATATCATAGTAAAGAGAAATATAAGAATTCAAACAAAGACAGACATAACTGAGAGTCAAGAAATTTGACAGCGTAGAATATACAAATGAAGGTAAAAATTGATAAGAATACAATAGATGCATTAGATATGTACTTATAACAAAGGTAAATGCAAAATGAAGTTAATACTCTATCAAACTATTCTAACTGGACTTTAAATGAGTAAGCAGGACTCTACAGGAAAACAACTGAGATAATGGATGCAATTGGAATACACCACTAAATCACACAGGGTGATCATATTTATCACGAATATAGATAAATGCAATATGCAACAAAAATGCTATTTTAGAATATCTACCGAAGGACTACAAAAAGATGATGGAAAATTCTCTTCAAGGAAACCAGCAAATATAAGACAGAGTTTGAAATGACAGATAATTGTGTGGAGAAAGAGGAAACAGATGAAATGAAAAACAAAAGGTATCGGAGGGGCGATGCATACCCTGCGTACAGACAATTTTTTTCGAAAATTATAGTATGGCTTACAATGCGTTGTTTACCCATGCTTTTTAATTGAACTGAATTAAGCTTTGTTAGTGTTTGACTAAAAGAGGATTAGAAGCCTAAGAACGGTGAAGTTAAGAAATCAAGTCGTAAATAAACGAAACTCTCGAATCCATCACTGTACACACACACACACACAAAAAACATACAGAGTCATTATGTATGTATGTACCCACACGTATCTAGGCGCATAGGTACACCATGATCTATACACACTCGGACGAAGGTCGATTTATATGAAAAAGAAAGTGAACTAAATAATATTACCCTTTGCTCATCGGGAATTCAAAAACAATTTCTTAAAGATAATCAAACCAAATATTCATCATCTCGAGCCACTCACCTAATTAGTATTTCTGCCGAATTTGAAAATCTGTTTTCCATTAATTTTGCAAACAAACAGACAAAGACGAGTGATTACAATGCACTGCTTTCGCTTACGCGTGTAGAGTAACTGTAGAAAATTTAAACACAAAACTCAAAACGAGGCGACAAAATGACATATTAAATTGATAGCAAGAAAAGCCCACCCCTTGTTAATAAGCGAAAAAAAGCTGAACAGGGTGAGAATAGGCAAAGCAGATCTAGTACTGGTTCATAAGCATATGGCAAAGCTTAAATTGATCGATCTTTAGTACTAAAACCGCTAAACAGCTGTGGAAGCAGAGTGTAGTAAGTCACTGCAAAAAAAAAAGGAAAATTTGAGAAGAAACAATTTAATCACAATATGTCTGGCTTCCAAATTTAACAAAGAAATTATGTATCACTGGCATCACAGCGTTCGATCTTCCATACAATGGAAAGTATGCCAGTATTATTAGATGGTATAAACATAAATCGGAAAAGGCCTGTTTCATTATTTGCATAATACTCTGTGTGCATTTAAGAATACACACATATATGTGTGTATTATGTTTGTGTGTATGTACGTATGCATATATTTATGTATACAAATCTATTGACAATCTGTCTTCCTCACTGCGTCAAATGGTATTGTTGATTTGAATCTTTGTATTTCTGTTTTGCAATGATAGTCTATTTCTTCATAATATATGTTCTTGTGCTGACTTTATATACTTGACTGTATTATTTATACAAGGAAGGCACAAATGTTATGAAATCATCTAAATCATTTATGGAATAAGTTTTCTAGAGTGGCTTTCATATTTATAATAGTATTCGCCTCGTGTGACTCCATTATGAGTGAAAGCAAACTTTCTTTGCAAATATGTAGCTAATCTCGTATGAATATTCACCCTGGATATACGTGTAGAATTTATATCAAATAACATTATCATGGTTTCCTTGGATATACAAATACACACACAGATATATACACTGATGTGTATATCCATAAATACGTCCATATATATATCTATATATGTATATATACATGTGTGTGTTTAGGTATAAATAAAGATATGCATATACATGAAACATTTCATAGATATGTATAGATGCACATGTCAGAACAGAAATACATATGCACGTATATACAAACATATATGGATTTCTACACGGATTTTTGTCTACCGAATATCAATCATAATTCATAATTTACGTGAAGTTTCTCGCATACCTAGCGACCTTCTAAAATACGCAACAATGAAAGACAAGCTGGAAACAACAAGTATGTAATGAATGTGAGAAAGGATGAGTTCATTTTCATATAATTTACTGATATATGACCTAACTGTTCGTCATAAATGTGCATATATGTAAATCTATATAGATGCAAAAACACTCATACACGTACATACACCCCAACGCGCACGCACATACACAAATACATATAGTTCTGTGTTGATAGACCGGATATTTTCGCTCAAACTGTGAATACCATTATAACATCCACCATGAGGATGCCTTAATAAACAATTCTCATCTGTGAGTCTAAAATGAACTGAAAATTATTGACGATTATCATTGACTAACTCCAACTTCATGACACGTTTGAATATGATAAAATCTTTCATTCACCCACACAAATATATCGGTTTTCTATCCTGGTGCTGGATAAATAGTTTAACGAAGCACGGGTACACAAATATATCGGTTTTGTATTTTGGTGTTGGATAAATAATATAACGAAGTGCGGGAAAAGAAAGTATTCAAACGACGCACTACAATTACTGTTACACAAGGTTAAACGCTCTCTGAAAATGGCTACCATTGAACTGCTTACAATGAACTGTTGACAGTCCTTTATTTTGTATCAATGTGCCAGTCCAGTTTTAGTCCTTTATTTTGTATCAATGTGCCAGTCGAGTTTTAGTCACTTGGGTGGGGGTTCGGGATCCTTCCACAACATCTCTCCTTTTTAGAATTAGTCTCCCCTAACTTCTCTACTTTTAAGAATGAAACTCCGATTAGAGTTTTAATATCTCTTACGCCTAGAGTTCAATTCCAATATTTCCATTATTTTCCGTATTCTGACGTTAGAACGCGTAGTTTCAAAGATGTCGTACATGAGGATTCCATTTCTCGTGAGTGTTTTTTTCCGATTTTTTTAACAGTTGTTTAGTATGTCTTTTATGTTCGACATTTTTCCTTTTACCTGGAATACCATTCTTCTCAGCTTTCTTTACTATATCCATAAGATTTTATAAAAACTTTGCCACCTAACTTGAAGAATTCTTAACTATTTTTTTCCATTTTTTCTATTTTTACTCAGTGTTAGCTTATAAAAGACGTATCTGATCTTTCCAGCAAACATCATTTCGGCGGGGAGGGGGTGCATTCAACACAGGGTATTTGAATTAGATATTATTCTCTTAGAAATTGTTGCAATGCAAGGTCATTTCATTACTTCATTGTTTACATTTTTTTATGTCGTCTTGAAAGTGTGAACAAAACTCTCCGCTTCTCTATTTGACAAAAACGCTAAGAGTAAAAGATGCTTTATGTGACACATTCTACCAGTGTCCGAAGTTTCAAAAGGTTTTGTTACAAAAAAAATATTTTTTAAAATCTGTCGGTCAAAAAATAAAGACCCGAAAAGTTTTATGGGGAGGTCCCATAAGTTAGATAAACCCACCCAGTCTGTTCCTGAATAAATTTTTCCTATTATTCAACACAAAAACTTTGGTTTTTAAGGTTTTGTCACGAAATGATACGTCGGTTAACATTTCGCCCTTGAAATGTAATTTTCTTCCTGAAACATCACGTGCCAGTTGTGAAGTTTCTTTTAATCTAGTTCTGATTTTTTTCCATGTATCTGTATTAAGTATTGAGATATCACTGCCCGTATCCAATTGTAGCTTTACGTTTGTGTTATTAACGTTTACATGCACAAATTTCCTTTCAGACTTATTCGTATTTCTTGTCACCGATAACCCGTTTACGTGATTTTGTTCTGTTGAACCGTTTTCCGAGTTTTGTTTTACAGTGTGATTTTTTATGACCTATCTTCCCACACTTGAAACATTTTATATTTTCAAACGTACAGTTATTTTTAAAATGTAAACCACCGCACCCGTTACGCGAACTATTTCTTGATATTTTTCCCTTATTTAAATTATCCGTTACCAGTCAACATGCTTGAATATAAGAACAATGTTTTTCTTCAATTTTATCTGCGCCATGTCTTAGATTAATAATCCTCTCACATTCTTCTGCTACTGCGTTTTGGTCCTCTTCTAATTTTTTAAATATCCGGGAACGTATATATGCATATTTGCTTGTTGGTAGCCCTTCAACAAAAATTAGATATTTAGACATGTCCGGGGTTAAATTCATTTATATTTTATATGTTAATTCTATATGCACATAACGTGATGTATTACCATTATTTTCCAACCCATTCTAAAAGAATGCGCTGAATTACTCAAAGACCTCCTCACCTATCCCTAATTCGGACAGTGATATAAGGATATTTATATGCATCAAGAGATCCATATTATTCTATGTCAATGGCATATCGATAAACAAACGATCAGACATTACACCTGAGTATTGTTGTAAAGTAATTGTTTCTGTCGGATATTCCAATACAACTTTCACTGCTTACATACCAAATTTTCACACATCTTCATAGTAACATAATTTAAGAACAGCTTTCTTCCGATAAGAAGCATGCAGAGCTATTCATGATGTTTCTGAATATACTTTATGCTAAATACAGGTTAAAATATCAATCGATTGTAAGTTCAAGATAATAAACTATCTTGTTGCAATCGATTCACAAAGTTCAATAATCTCACCGTTAGAAAAATCAGATCAAGCATTGCACTACATAAAAACTCTTCAATCGCCTAAATTATATTTTACGTATCCTGGTTAAATTGTCGTCTTATAATTATCCGATGAAGCTTCCTTATATAATGATCTGGCACATTACAATACGATATCATTGCATAGTGGATTCACCGACTATCAATATTACATACACCAAAATTGATAAAGGTAGAAGTTCATAGCAAACCAAAGCAATAGGGGGAAATATCACCTAATATAATACATCGTTTAATTTCAACTGGTTCTACATTTCTGACTTAAATATTATTTAAGCTGTTTCAAAATACATCTCGCCACAAGATAGATTTTATATAAAACTACTACAAAAGTTACCTTTTCAACTACATCCCAATACACATCTCTGATCTTAATGGCTATGTATGTTAAAATATTTTAGAATATTAATAAGCTAACGTAAAATACAAATCCATGTGTGAGTGCTTTTATCCCACTGAATGTAATCAGATGTATTTATATATTTACTTATTCAATTATTTAACATTCAAAATGCCAACTTCCGAAGCCTTGTGATATTGAATCTGTTCATGTACACGAATCTAAATATATATCATACATGATTAATTACACACACCATCGTTATTATAAAATATTGTAATATGATACATAAGCCTATGATATTTTTAATTTCTAATTCTTACCCTATTTTTAGCATTATTTTATTATATTTCCTCAATAGTTAATGTAATGTATCATTTTATTATTTTAATATTCCTGTATTTAGTTTTAACTTGATGGCTGTTTAAAAGCCCCTAGATCTCAAATTTACGTGTAATATATGTTTATAACATCAAATGCAATCATATAAATATAATGTGAGGATTTCGTAACTACATGATTTATAAATGAATTTAACAAATCAAAAGCGCTATCGAATATAATATTCTTCGGCTTACTAAGAAGCACGTATTAATCTAATTTGAAATTTTGCAATGGGAAGCAATAAAGAAAAAAAATCATACAACCAGTTCTTAACATAATATTAAATATATCCTAACGATATCCTTAAATCTAATTTTAAATTTAACTTTGCTTTATGCATTCAATTTTATTTTAAGCCTCTAATACTCAATATTAATTTATATTACTAAATACCTTCTGAAAAAATATAAACGTCGAAGTATAATTTGATAAAATCTTAGTTGGGGATTTGAACAGATTATTCAATATTTGAAATTTCGATGTCCATGTTCAAAATACAAAGGCTTTGAATTAAAATCTTAAATTCTATTAGGTAACTATATCTACACTGAAGCAAAATATCAGTTTTAAATCCATTTGCTTTGTAACTCAATCAAACAAGTTGAATTATTAACATGAACATGAAAAGCCTAAGTGCATGCGACGCTTCACATTAAATTTAAGCTTTGGGTTATAATGGAAGAAAAGCATCTAAACGACACATTCCCAAACATTCTGTGTAAACCTAAAGATGCACATTACAATTACTGCCACGTGCGCTCGCTCAATCCTTATATACATACTTAAACTTCTATCAGAATATTTCCGGGCTGCACGTGATAAGATTATACTTATGAAAGAAAATGTATGCGCTGCTGATGGTTATTAGTCTCCAGCCTGATCTGCTTTTGTTTAATTATCACGTTTAATTATAATTTGTTTAATTAGTTTGTTGTATAAACGTTGTGTTAACAACAAAGGAGATGAGGACAAATATCAGTCAAATGTAAATAATGTATATAATTCCTCATCTCTTAAATATAGACATGTTATAAAACGTTGCTAGAGAAATATTACGATATTTATAAGATTGACAAATTTAAATTACTTAAAATATGCTGGCGTGTAGCTCAGCAAATCAACTAAAATGAACCTTGAACCGCTCTCTAGGTTCTTGGTGAACCTACTTTAGGTCGAAACTCACCAAATTAATTTTTTAGTAAAACTCACATCTCAAGACAAGTTTTTTGTCAGTTCGTGACCATGAATGTTCGAGGCGATCAGTCATCTGCAAAATAAGGGTTTAATTTGAAGCTACCCTTCAGACTCATTGCCGAAAAATTCATCGTGTTCAAATCATTGGAATCAGTTATAGAAATACGCACAGAGGAAAAAGCTCAGTATACATAATTGGCTCATTCTACAGTAACCATAATCGCATTAGACACACCTATTTCACTTCACTGTATTTTCCAAGGTGGAATTGAAAGTGAAAGGGTTCTGCTTCAAAACGAAATATGTAACTTTAAAAAATTCACAAGCATTAAAAAAGGGGTATTCTACTGCGTTATGGAATTGTGGGAGTGGATTGGGTTCAATGTGCATATTTACAAAGAAAACTATTCCGAAATGTCTTAGATTTGAACGGGTATAATATAAGAAATATTTCTCTCTGTGATTAACACCATACTTATGCACTAGGCCGAAAGGGATTGTAGAAATAGCATAACACATACAATACTCATCGCAGTTTTTAAGGTTGTTTAATGATGAACTCTTGTTTCCTTCTATTGCCTGAATTACGTGGGTTGTATGCAGTGAGTATTTTGCTATTATACTTTTATTCTTTTACGTGTTTCAGTCATTTGACTGCGGCTATACTGGAGCACCACCTTTAAGGGTTTTAGTCGAAGACATCGACCCCAGAACTTATTCTTTCTAAGCCTAGTACTTATTCTATTGGTCTTTTAGGCCGAACCGCTAAGTTACGGGTTTAATTTTTGTGTTAGATTCAGGGATATAAAAGTTTTAATGCTACAAGGATGCAAGACATTAAGGAAATATAAAACGTTTTTGGATATGGAAGTAGATACAATAGTAGATAGGCAGATAAATAAGGAAGTAAACAGAAACAGTAGAGGTGCAATGGCCCAGTGGTTAGGGCAGCGGACTCGCGGTTGGAGGATCGCGGTTTCGATTCCCAGACCGGGCGTTGTGTGTGTTTATTGAGCGAAAACACCTAATAGCTCCATGAGGCTTCGGCAGGGGGGGGTGCGACCCCTGTTGTACTCTTTTGCCCCATCTTTCACTCTTTTTTCCTGTTTCTTGAGTAACGCTGCGATGGACTGGCGTCCCGACCAACTGGGGGCAACACATATGCCACAGAAACCGGGAAACTGGGCCAATGAGCCTGGCTAGGGTTGAAAAGGGTGCATAAATAAATAAAATAAACAGACACAAAGGCTAGTCGAAAGATAGATTGATAAGTAGGTGGATAGACAGACATAGAGACAGAGAGGCAGACAGTAAGAAAGAAAGAAAGAAAGAAAGAAAGAAAGATAGATAGATAGATAGATAGATAGATAGATAGATAGATAGATAGATAGATAGATAGATAGATAGATAGATAGATGAATTTAAGTGTGGCGTGTGAATTGTAGAGATGCACCAACTGCTTATGTGAGTTAGTAATACCATCGATATGTATATTTATATTTGGTTTAGTTTCACATTCTTTCTTAGCTTTGTGTCTCTTTGTTGTAAATATAAGGTCGACTATCAAAATTGTTAACATACGCGTGCGTTTCTACATGTGTGAATTTATATATTTATAGATAATGTATAAAAAGAATAAAGAGAAAAGTGTTCGTAAATTCCAGTCGAAAGAAAGATTAAATAATGTAGGTTGATGAATGGAAAAAAATAAGTTGAGAAACTAGGATTGAGAGAGATAGGCAGACGATAGGAACAAGAGAGAAAAGAGAGTGGAGTTGTAGTGAATGAGAGCTAGAGATGATAGTGGCATATAGTCAGACGAAATAAGTATTTCAATTCATAATTCTTGAAAATCATTATTTCGCTGCAATCCGTTTTATCTTGTTAACTCATTCTTGCATCCTTTGTAATTTTCTACTAACCTCTGCTCCCATCTGAGGAAACTTCAACGAATTTCTTTCAGTATATGTTGACGAGGTTTAAATTATTAATAACTTGGAACAATAGTCCATCAGCGAGGCATTCAAGTTAGATCAGCGCAAATATTTCAAAGACATTCCTTTAATTGGATGAATATTTAGATATATACTCATTATCAATTATCAATGCGGTTTTTGTGTTCAACTAATGCCATTGTCATTTCCAATCTAAGCTCTTCAATTATTTTTCTTTGCGTCATATTAATCCCAATCCTGTATTTTTGTGTATCTTTCAATAGCAAACATTTAGGATCTTTTCTGTTTGTCATCTCCAAATAAAGATTTTTCCAGCGTATTTCATTGATTACATTCATATCAACTCGTATTTTAAACATGGGATCGGTCTTGCTCTAATAATGTCTTTTCATTTTAGGGGATTTCTTTCTGAGGTAAAAATTAAGTGAATAGAAAAGAAACGATGGTTTTTGGCATAGCTTGCAATCAAAATTCTTCTAAGACTTATCCGTTGCTATTCTCGTGCATACAATCACTCGAATTCATATTCCTCGAGCTATTTTAAAAGAGTAAATGATAAAACGGGATAATTTTTATAATGATTTTTTTTTTATATCTTTCCATTATTTTTAGTTATTTTATTTTATTATTTTATTCATATACACAATGCTTCTCTTGGAGAGCTTAAATTACCATATAATGTATAATTACAGCTTAGAAGTAGAGAAACTATGAAGTGTGGTGACATCAATTATTCTTAAACGCCTTCGCATAACGAACAATGTTTGTGTGTGTTCATATTCTCTTCCAAGTCTTGTATGTATGCATATATATATATGTATGTATGTATGTATGTATGTATGTATGTATGTATGTATGTATGTATGTATGTATGTATGTATGTATGTATATTTAATACTGTCGTGTGTGTTTATTATTAGGATTATAATTATTGGCTCGCAGTCAGAATGACCATGGGTTCAATACGTGGACGGAAGTGCAAGTTTCGGCAATGATCGAGATATATATATAACACATTGCTGCAGTCTACTCAGCCACAATTCTCTCGTTCAGCTTTCAAGTCCTGGAAATGATGCTGAGTAAATAGGAGTAGGGTCATATGTATGTATATATATATATGTGTGTGTGTGTGTGTGTATAATATATATATATATATATATATCTACACATACATACATATACATCTGTAATTATACATCTATGTATATATATGTATGTATATGTATATATATATATATATATATATATATATATATATGTATAGGGGTGAAAAGGAACACACGAGTTGATATATATGAAAAAACAAGTCAAAATAGAAAATGCTAAGATAAATTTATAAAGAACATTTCAGTACGGTTTCGGTCATTTTGAGACCTTTTCATCAGTAACGATTAATAATTAAATTTGGAAAAATTAAAAGAAAAGTTTTTTAAAGGAATATTGTATAGTGTTCAAATATAAGTGGCATTCTGCCTTTCTCTGTCTCCCTTGTTTGCACTTGGGTGTTCGAGGCTGTTGTGAACATTCACAACGGCCTCGAACACACAAGTGCAAACAAGGGAGACAGAGAAAGGTAGAATGCCTCTTATATTTGAACACTACACAAATATTCCTTTAAAAAAACTTTTCTTTTAATTTTTCCAAATTTAATTATCTAATCGTTACAGTTGAAAAGGTCTCAAAATGACCGAAACCGGTACTGAAATGTTCTTTATAAAACTATTTTAGCATTTCTATTTTGACTTTTTTTTTCATATATTATATATATATATATATAATATATATAATATTATATATATATATATATATATATATATATATATATATTTTCGTTATAAGGCACAAAGAGAAAAAAATATATATATGCCCTCTAGTATAGCCTCTCGAGGCGAACAAAGATTTGTGAGTGGATTTGGTGGACGGAAACTGAAAGAAGTCCGTTGTATATATATATATGTAAATATAATCAAAATAAGCAACAAGGATATCCAGCGGTAATGCATTACCTTTGGATATCCTTGTTGCTTATTTTGATTGTAATCAACCCATTTTGAATTATATGGATAATACCATACTAAAGTCTGGTGCCTTTAACTTAAGTACCATATTCAACTGAATCTAATTTTACTGAACATATAACACCATAACTATATGCATGTATATATGTGTATGTATATATATATATTATATATATATATATATATATATTATATATATATATATATATATATATAATGTATGTATATATAATGTATATATATATAATTCAGTAAAATGACTGAAACAATTAAAAGGATAAAGGAATATATATATAGTGGAAATTTACAGAAAAACAAATGACAAAGACACTTGTATAAACAACAAGCTGGTGTACTAGTTTAATGCTCGAGAAGGTGAGAAAGTCTTTTACGTTTCGAGCCTACGAAGAAATAGACAGACTAAAAAAAATCACTTAGTGGTCAATCTTATATATATATATATATATATATATATATATATATATATATATATATATATATTATATATATATATATATAATATATATATATATATATATATATATTATATATATATGTATGTATGTGTGTGTGTGTGATAGAAGTTTGTAGACAGCTAGATAGATAGAATTTTATATATATTATATATATATATATATATAGATAGATAGATAGATAGATAGATAGATAGATAGATAGATAGATAGAATTATATAGATACATTAAGCAAGTAATTAATAACACTTCTTGACCACAATGTGACTAAATAACTCATTATCAATAAACAACCAACAAGTTATATAATATTTTCTCTAACAGTAAATGTATACTATATATATCTGCATACTTTTGTACGTAAACTCTTTTTATTTAGGCGAAGACATCCAGGACTATTCACATGATCAAACGATCATTTCCTTTTCCGCTTTCCGTCGATATCGTATGATGCAAGGGTGATGTGGTTGCTATTTCTTGAAGGACGGGTGATATATATATAGCGTATGCCTTTTTTGTAAATTTCTCTTTAGACCACGATATTTTTACAGTTAATGCTTTTAAAATATTCCAGCGAATGTAAATGTAAAATTTTGCTTACAATTTATTTCATAGATATATAACGGGCAAAAATTTAGAATTACTGGTTAACCATATATTTATTTATTTGCATAGTTGAATGTCCCTCTTCTAGTTGGTATCATGTATGGTATCGTTTGCAAGTTTGATATTTTATTCATTGATAATTAGATTCTGTTAAATGAACGTCACTATTTTTCCATTATATGAAAAATATTCAATTTGTCCTATTAACAGCACATTAGGCAAATTATACTTATTGAAATATTCCCTTTGTTCCATGTATTCAAATATACTGTGCTATCATGTTTTCAACGTAGACTAGTGCGGTGTTTGTCTTTCAGTTATTATTTCTGATAACGTAATTATTATATAATCATAGACATCAAGTGTATATCATTAAATTGTTATGAAATAGCCAATTGCTACCTTCATATAAATGAATTGTAATATTTAACAACAACAACAAAAGACACTGGCCAGGATGTGTGATGAATTTAATCATGTGAGTTACAGATTTCATTGCGATCTAGAGAAAACAGTAACTTAGATATTGGTTCAAAATTGGTGTCCTCTCAAAGAGTCATTTTCGAACTGAAAGGCCTGTTTCTTACTCTCGGCGTCCAAAATTATAAAAGAAAACGGAAAGAAAATCCGGAGCCTGGCATGTTACAGGATTTTTATGTATTCGAACACGCATCGGACTGATCGGCCACAACTGAACACATAGTGACCCGCTTTCTTCTCATACGTAATATACTTGGTCATCGTCGATAACGAAGGACAATCTAGTATATTTAATACATGTCAATACTATAGGAAGTAAAGAAGGCGAGCTGCTTATCCTCATTTCATCCATCTTAACGTTCTGAGTTCAAATGGCCCCGCGTTCAACTTGGTCTTTCATAATTTCGGAGTCGATAAATTAGGTACCAATCGGGCCCTGGGGTCAATGTACACAACTTACCCATCCCACTAAGTTGCTGATCTTGTGCCGAAAGTTTAAGCGAGTACTATCAGAAATACACAGACTCATCAGTTATTGATCCCTGTTGTTGGTGTTTGTGTTGTTATTGCTTGTGTTGTTCTAGTTGTTGATAACATTGTCTTTACTATTGCTACCGTGGCTTTTACCATTGCCCTTATTGTTTTTGTTGTGGTTGTTCACATGCAAATATTTTGTAATGAATTTACTTGTGGTGTGAGTCATACTCTGTCTTACCTAGTCACTGAATCTGAAAGTAGGCATATCTGAGTCCATAATTGCAACGGAAATAAAATGAAAAACACAATGACATTGGCATAAAGAAATATAGACATATTGCGCTCTTCAGGTCAGAGTTTGGCAGTAACTTTTTCACACAGTTTAATTAATGTTTTAACAAAAATTCACAACAGTAAACACGATACTTTCACCAAAATTTATCATGCATTTATTGGTCGACACGATATACGTTCGGCACAAACAATAAGAAGGAAAATGGAAAAGAAAAAAAATAATGACATTAATAATGATGATGGTGGTGATGATGACGACGATGATGATAATGATGGCAAGAGGAAGGAAAGAGGAAAAAGAAAGAGGAGGAGAAGAAGGACAACAACAACGACGATAACATCAGCTAAAACAGCAACAACAGGAAGGAGAAAGTGAGGAGGCAATGATAGCAATAAGAATCATAACTATAAGTACACTAATCTCGGTTGTATTTTGCAGTATATCAATTCTGAGTTTGAAAGCAAGTGTATTATGTAAAACAAAACAACACTTCCCAGAAGCAATGGCGTGAAAACAATGATAATGATATAGAGAAGAAAATAAATACTGTTTTTCAGATTGTGTATACCCGAGGAAGAAATAAAAATGAAAATAAAGACATCTTATACAATCACAGGAGTAAATGACTCAAAATAGTTTTAAATCATTAATTATGCAACGAAAAAACCATGCATTTTTTCCTAAAACATATAGAACACACTTCATCTGAAACAATTGAATACTCTACATAGAAACACAAACGATCGATCTCATTGTTATGTGGGACAGTTAGCGGGCGAGAAAACTGAAGTAAATAAGCATTATCTTTCCACTATAAATATTTATAGAGAATACAATTGAAGGGTGACAACTCTAAATTAACCCCTAAAAAAAAACTGTGGCGTAAAGATAGGTTGAACAATAACAAGAAGAAAATAATTGATAACGTTATCAGCTTTTTTTCAGAAATACATACAATAATGTACATTTATTAGTATTATAACAACAACAAAAAACATTTTTAATAATAATAATAGTAATAATAATAATAATAATAATAATAATAATCATTATCTTTATTATTATTATTGTTATTATTATAATTATTATTGTTATTGTTATACTGTTTCAGTATTTCTTATTACATGCCTTCTTTGTACAGTCACATCTCTTTTTGCCTTGGGTATATGAATTGTTTTGAATTGGCTTTGTGTTTTCTTTCAAATTGACATATCTCTATGGAATGTGTGTAGAGCCTAACAAGGCCATTTTCCCCTACATTCTGCATATCTTAAATACATGTTTGTTATGTATTTATCTTCATGACTTTTAATCATCACCAACAGACTTATTCTTATACGGAATTTTATTATTTCTGTTTACAATCCTCACGCACTGGTTATCTCTATTCCCCCATCTTTACATTCGGATAGTTTCCCCTTTTGGAGACACATTATCTCCTGTTTTGAATGGTATTTCAAATGGAAAAGACGTCTTTTCTTCCAGGTCATTTGGCAACGATACCCTTTTCTTTTAATAAATTACAAAACAAAGCATAATTTTTTACTTTCCCTCGTAATTATTAAACTAGTGATTACTAGTTATTATTAAACTAGTGATTAATAAGTAATTATCAATAGTAATTATTAAACTAGTGATTAACAAGAAATTACTTAAGTAGATGGTACTCTTAAACCACCATATATTTCCAGAGATATAGGATTAAGAATAAATTAAAATTGATATGAATTGATATGATAGGAGAGAAAATATAATGATGAATTATGATATTTTGAACATAAGAACTTTGACAGACATGCATTTCATACAACCTTCTGCTAAACTGATAGTGACATTAATGCCCACGGCACTTAGCCAAAAATAGCATGAGGGCATTGAGCCAAAGATCCGCAACTCGATGTATGGTTACACAAAGTACATTGCACGTCTATCTATCTATCTATCTAGCTAGCTAACTCTCTCTCTCTCTCTCTCTCTCTCTCTCTCTCTATATATATATATATATATATATATATATATATAGTTTTTTCTGTAGTTTTTTCACTTTTTACTATTCTCTCTCTCTATATCTATCTATCTATCTATCTATCTATCTATCTATCTATCTATCTATCTATCTATCTATCTATCTATCTATCTATCTATCTATCTATCTATCTATCTATCTATCTATCTATCTATCTATCTATCTATCAATCTATCTGTCTGTCTGTCTGTCTGTCTATCTATCTATCTATCTATCTATCAAGATAGCTAGCTAGCTAGCTAGTTGTCTGCCTGTCTGTCTGCTTGTGTGTCTGCCTATCTGTTTATCTGTATGTCTAATTTTCTTATGCTCTCTATCTCTCTTTCCGTCTCTCTTATTCTGACTATATGTGGGTACACAGAGGTAGAGAGCGAGAGGGAGAGTGCACGCGCGCGAGAGAGAGAAAGCGGGGAGAGAAAGAAAGTGGGAGAGAGAGAGTGGGAGAAGTGGAACAAAAATCTTCAGATATAGTGCATTTAAAGGTACAGAACATCTAAAGAGTAAAATCGTCTATGTATGTAGGTATGTACGTATATATATTTGTATGTGTGTGTGTGTATATATATATATGTTAAAGGGAATAATTAATAATTTTCCCTCATGAGGTTTTTCACACTGACTACTTAATAAATTCTTACAAAGATTTTATCCTACTTTTAAATTTTGTATATATATATATATATTATATATATAATATATATATATATATATATAATATATATATATATACATACATACATACATACATACATACATACATACATACATACATACATACAAGCAGACACGCACACACACATACATATATATATAATTCTAAAGTCATTAACATGTAGAAAATATATGAAATGTTTAGCATAATTTAACTCATTAATACCAAGAAATTACTAGTTACTAATTAACTATAAATTTATATTAATTTGGTTTATATTTATATAAATATGAAATTATTTCTATATTCTCCATCCCTATATTGTATACTAAAATTATTCGAATTATTTGAAAAAACTATCTAAAAGATATCTATTTATTTCAAAACACAATTAGGATTATGGCTGTTAAATAGTTAAGCATTAGAAGTTTCTATTCTCCCTACCCCATCAGCTTTGGCCTACTAATTTTAGCTGAAATATATTCAACTGAACCAAAACGAGTTCTTCTTCAAAGGGAACTTGATTTATGGATCTGCCACTTAAACTGTCTCTTTCTCTATGTATAAAAGATAGATTCTTGTTTTTTTTCTCTCCACTAGACCTGATAGAATAGTCTTAACCCCCACCCAGTAGTAAATCTAAATAGGAAAGTAAAATCAATGATAAGCAGTATCTCCATGAAAAAATATTAATTAACACCATATTTTTGTTGATGAAACTTGTTTCTCTGTCTACCTACTTGCCCTTTTTATGATATTGGTAAATGGAATAACTATAAAAATGAATCTTTTCAATTTAACTAAATTTATATTTATATGCAGCTGAAGATTACTCTACATTTTAAAACTGATGTAATACTTGCATTGCTTAATTAAATAGAGTCGTGTGAAACGACCGTACTGCATTACCTTTGGATATCCTTGTTGCTTATTTTGATTATAATCACCCCATTTTGAATTATATGGATAATAGCATACCAAATTCTTGTGTCTTTAACTTAAGTACCATATTCAACTGAATCTAAATTTTTACTGAACTTATATATATATACATATATAACTTATATATATACATATATATATATATATATATATATATACTGCATATGTTTTCTGTTATAGTTAGGTTCAACTCCATACGGTGAAGAATATATATTTATATACAGAGTATTTTAAATGAGCTGCTAATAGTTTCCTGACGTAGAGACAGAATAATTTGGTAGATCTAGACAACATGCCTTGTGACTGAAAGCAAATCTTCTGGCTGCATACACAGGGTTAGTCCTATTTGAAAACCAAGACGCTTGTCGATGACAAACCAAGATACTGGTACGAGACAAAAAATGAGAAGAATGTTGATGCAAAAATTGGAACAAGAAGTCAAAGGGGGATTAAAACAAAAAACCCTTACCGAATTATTGTATTTCCGTAGCTTGTATAGATTAATAGCTGACAGTTAAATACTATATACACACACACATTGATACATATACATACACATACGTACACGCACGTATATATATATATATATATATATATATATATATATATATATATACATACACACATACACATACCTATATGTAAACCTATACATCTAGATATACATATATACATATACATAAATATATGTATATATATGGGGGGCAAAGGAAAGTGATTGCGTCACTCATAGCCTCTCCTCTTCAGGTGTAATGATCGCTGCAGAACTTCTACCTGGCTGCGCCTTGTGGAAAGTTCTTGCTAATGGCCTCTCCTGCACTACTGTGTCCACAGCAGCACCTTCACGCGGTACCCCCTGTTCTCACTGAGCCTGCTGTGTGGCGCGACCGGGTGCTTGGCGGTATAACCAGGTGGGCAGACTGGGCTCGTTAGCCTTGGTTGGCAGCCAGTCTAGGAGAAGGAAAACTCTGACTCAAAACCCTCGCTCCGCTGCCTTGCGGATGCTCTTGGGAGAGGGAAAGGCTATGGGAGTAAACCCAGACAGAAAATCCGGAGTGGAGCCCCGAAGGCGGTAGGGTGTCGAATCTCGACCCCTTTCCGGCAACTCCTGCAGCCAACCAGATTCCAAACGTACTGCACTGCATTCCTTTGGATTATGTCTGGGGGACCGAGAGGGAGATTCTGGTGTCTGGGCAGCCCAGTGTCTTCGTTTCTACCGCCCAGGCTTGCGCCATGGAGGAACTACTCCATCGATGTATATATATATATATAAAATAAGAAAATGGAGGAATACACCTTAATCAATAATCAACTACCAGATAATACCCATTCACATAATTTATTAACCAACTACATATGAATATCAAGGTCAAACACAATAATACAGAACAAATATATATGTATGTATGTAGACATACATGATGTGCATATACATATGTAAATATATATGAATATGTATATTTGTAGAACTGTGTGCTTGAGTTTGTGTGTGGGTATATGTGTGTGCGTTTATGAATTTATATATCGAGTCAGATAGATGCAGATGTTCATATGCAGTAGCATGTGTTTGTATGTCTTCA
Source organism: Octopus sinensis (assembly GCF_006345805.1). NCBI lineage: Eukaryota > Metazoa > Mollusca > Cephalopoda > Octopoda > Octopodidae > Octopus > Octopus sinensis. Next base: position 41,641,317 of record NC_043006.1, read on the forward strand.
TATAGACTGTGAAATGATAAAAATGTCGAATGTAAAGTGTTAGATATAACACTTTACCTGTAATCACCAATCCTGTAATCACCAACCATACATGATACAAAGCATTTAAAAATGTTACACTTTAACGTTGCTGAGACATTAATTAGAATGAATGGTTTAAACATTAAGGAGAGCAGTCAACTGAAGCTACCAACACATTTCATTATGAGTTAGAGGTGAAATTACAAAGAATTCAAAAACTTTTCATATACATTGGGAAAATTAATATATAGATACAATATTTTAAAGAAAGATATATTATTATTAATGGTTAGCGTTAGCACCGTTTGTAATTCTCCTTCTCTCCCTGTATATTTGGCTTTTCTAGCTTTCTCTGTTAAGACCCTAGTTAATGCTGCACACTGAACTAAGCCCATAAGGGGATACAGTTGATTTTGTTTCTAAAACAAGGAAATGTTTCATAGAGCTGATAGTCAGATTTTTTTCGCAGATGTATTGTAATGTTATGATATTGTTTGATATTTCAACTGACATAAAATCAATCTCTCCTTAATGTCATAAACTGGTTTCAATTTCTAATCGCATCTCAGCCATTCCTTTACACTGACACCATTTTTTACTTGCGATTTGTAGTAGATTTCTTTTGCCTATAGCAACAAAAAATATTAATAAAATTTTTAGGAGGGTTTTCATAATATTGACCATTATAATTATGGAGGAAGTAAAGAAGTTCTATATTAATCTAGTGAAGGTTCTTATTCCCATTGATATTCTGCCACCTTCCATTAGTTTGCGTCACTAATAAATCCAACTGCGCTTGCACCAGACTTACTTGCATAGCTTTCAAATTCCACCGTCCTCCGTGTATAGGTGAAAGAGGAGCCATTGATATTCATTGTAATCATTCGGCATGAATGCCGGCGGTTTCTTAATCAAAACAAAATGTCTGCCGCGAAGTAGTAGATATTCAAGTATACTTCTCTTGCAAATGGTCGCCATCTTTATTTTAAATGTAATATCATTTCTTCAATTTTGTATAAAAATTAAATATAGTTTATATCTTGGACTATTCACATTTTGACTTATTCATCATTTTTGGCAAACTATGCTTATTTTAAAGTTTAGCATTCATAAACGTAATACGTCATCATTTTGTTTCCCAAGGTTATAGAGCTCACTATATTATTTCATATTAGGAATATTTTTGAACATCTTATTGAAATGTTGCTTAGATAATTGTCGCTTAGATACGAAGATCATATTTTAGTTACATTTATTTATAACAAGAAAGGTTAGACGGCATTTCTGGAATGAATCAAATGCTAGACTTGCGATTTAAAACAATGATTAAAAAAAATAATCCAAAATTATTCAGAAAATATATTTTTATAGAAATACATTGAATTATTAAACTGTTCGTCCTATATGCAATATTTAATAAGTACTATCACGATTTTCATTTAAATATAGACTGAAATTTTTTTTTAAATATTTTAATGACAAGTATATTTCTCATTCACAATGGTACACTTATTTATTTCTTTTTTTTTTGTGCAATTCAATTTACAGATATGAATTATGAAATCGTAGTACTTTATTAAATAAAACTTGTCAAACTTAGTCTATAAACGAATCATCATAAGTAGTCGCTTAATATTTAATGTGAACGTTAAGATTTAGTGGGTTCTGATTATTCTGATATATGTCCATGCTGCTACCGTCGTTGTAATGTTCTTGTAGTTGCTGTTGTTGTTGTTCCATTGTTGACTACTTTTCGTCTGTCATCAGATTGAAACATGAAGGGTTTCAAGAAATCGATCCGTAAAATCTTTTATGTATTTCTAAGATGTTTCGAACAAAATAAATTCTTTTGTTATCTGTGGTATATTTGAGATTTGTCTTCTTCTTCTTCTTCTTCTTCTTCTTCTTCTTCTTCTTCTTCTTCTTCTTCTTCTCTTCTTCTTCTTCTTCTTCTTCTTCTTCTTCTTCTTCTTCTTTCTTCTTCTGCTAATTCATTATTGTTATTATTATTATTATTATTATTATTATTATTATTATTATTATTATTATTATTATATTATTATTATTATTATTATTATTATTATTATTATTATTAGATTGTTATTTAGAAATATCTGTAAATGAAACCAGACAAATATTTCTTTCGATTTATAACTAACGAATATTCCCCCAAACAATCAATATGAAGATATTCGGTACTTCAAATAGAAAAAAAAATTACAAAAATCAATATTCTAGCGTTTTTAATCCTCTGTAATCTTTTACAGTTTCTGTTGAAATGTTACAGCAACTGGTCTTCCTAAGTTAACCAACTGCAGAATTTACACAAACATTAGTGAGGATTCAGTACAAAGACTATGTTGTGCAGATGAGAAGTAGAAAAACTTTTACTGCCTTGGTTGTATGACTGAGAAACTCTATAGTTTGCAGCTATATGATTTTTGGTTCAATCCAACTGCGCGGCTGTTTGTGCAGATGGCTTCTGATATAGCTTCGGCCCGACCAGTACCCTGTGACGGAAATTTTGTAGACGGAAACTGAATGAGATCCCAACATATATATCTATAGATGTGTATGTTGGTTTGTTTATGTCCCCATAAACAAATTTACAGTGTACCAATGTGAATGAGTGTGAATAGGCGCAGGAGTGACTGTGTGGTAGGTAGGTTGCTTACCAACCACCTGGTTCTTGGTTCGGTCCCACAGCGTGGCATCTTGGGTAAGTGTCTTCTACTATAGCCCTCGGGCCGACCAAAGACTTGTGAGTGGATTTGGTAAACGGAAACTGAAAGAAGACCGTCGTATATATGTACATATATATATGTATGTTTGTGTTTCTGTGTTTGTGGGGACAAACACAATCACACAAACGTACATATATACATATATACAAGCGATGCGGCGGGGGGGGGGGGGAAACACCGCTTGACAACCGATGCTGGTGTGTTTACCCATAGAATAAGTACTAGGCTTACAACGAATAACTCCTGGTGTCGATTTGGTCGACTAAAATTGGTGTTCCCGCATGGCCACAGTCATATGATTGAAACAAGTAAGTAAAGAGTAAGAGAGATAAAGTAGGTAAAATGTAAGTCCCTGACTTAAAATAAGTACTGCGATGGATATGTTCGAGAAAACCCTTCAATATGTTACTCCAGTATGGGCGTTGTGCTATCACTGACAATATTTAAATATAAAGGATAAAAAATAAATACTCTTTCTAAACAAGATTTTGATAGGACTTCATTTAAACATTTAAGCCTGCGACATACAAAAAAATCGTAGAGGTTTACTTAATTCAATAAAGGCCGCATTTACTAGGATTTAGGGTTATAATCCGTAATCCGGTGAAAACTTGAGGTACGTAACTAGAGAAAGAATTTGATGGGTGTATACAGATATGCAACTTGTGAATATGCAACCGAAATATTTCAAGTCTGTAGTCTTATATTACTAAACGTTATAAACAATTTGTTTTTATGATAATATAACACAGATGTCATACGAAGAACAGGTAGGTTAATACCAATTCATTAATAGATGATTCACTCATGATAATAGACTTTAAAATCAATATGGTGGAAAATGCGTATATTATTATTATTATTATTATTATTATTATTATTATTATTATTATTATGAGTTTGCTATTTAGAAATATCTGTTAAAAAGATATTACTTTTTAATATCTAGAACATAAGAATTTGAATATAAAGGTGCAGGTACACCCAACAAGTTTACTTCTGAACCACATGGTTCCGGGTTCAATCTCACTACGTGGTACCTTGGATAAGTGTGTTCTGCTCTTGCCTCTAAACCTTGTGGTAGATGGAAACTGAAAGAAGCTCGTCGCATTTATATATATAATTATAATTATAACTTGGAGCTCTGGAATGCTACCTCATTACCTCCCATTCAATGTGGGGTTAAAAATAGATGACAAATTTCGAGTGGTTTATAGTATTCATCTACTCCTAGCGTATAAGGCGCGTGCATTCCAGCGCCCTTAATTATAATTATATTTTTATAATTATATACATAAAAATTATTATTACCGATTTAAAAAACAAATTTTATCTAGTTTCAGCTCACAAGCTGTGGCCATGCTGGGGCACCGCCATTTGGTGTTGCTACATGATTTTACTTCACGAATGCATTTTTGGCAATTGCCATTTGGTACATGAGAGAGTTCGATGCAGCTGCCCTCATCTGCACCTCCTGCCGTGAAGTTGGTTCATCTGGGACACCTGACAAAAAGAGATCCAGTTTCATTTTAAAGACATCTGCATCCACCCCATGCAGGTCTCTTAGGTCTTCGGGAGGATATTGAAGAGCTGTGGGCCTCGGAAGCCCAGCTGTCACATGAAATATTGCATCATCACTCATGTAAATACCCAGGTCTCGCACTGATTGTGCCTCTGGGATTGTAATCCCTCCAGGTACAGTGTATTTATTGGGTATTGCATTTAGTTTTGCATGCTGATAGCATAAAGCTTGAAACTTTTCAGCATTGAACTGCATTCTATTCTTTTCAGCCCATTTGTATATTTTGTCCAGCTCACATTGCAGGTGCTTAGTGTCTTCAGGGTTCTGTATTGCCTGTGAATCTTTTATATCATCTGCATAACTTGTGATCGTGGCTCTCTGCGTGGTTGAGGGCATGTCTGAGAGGGCCATTATGAACAGTAGTGGTCCCAAAACAGTGCCTTGCGGAACACGGCTCACTATTTGCGTGTTAATGGAAGTGGCCCCATTGGCTACTACCACCTGACTTCCATCCTTCAGAAAGTCATGAAGCCATTCTTCCCATTTTCCAACTATGCCAAGATCACGCAGTTTGTGACATATCATTCCATGATCGACTTTATCAAAGGCCTTTGCAAAGTCGACTTATATGACTTCCACATTTGAGTGGTTGAGCAGTCGTTTCAGCCCCCAGTCATAGTGTTGTAGGAGCTGAGTTAAGCAGCTTCTTCCTGGTCGGAAACCATGTTGGGCGTCAGACAGCAAGTCATTTTCTTCAAGGAAGTTGATTAGTTTCATATGGTCATTTTTTATACGCTAATCATTTTAATTATTTTACCCTCAATTTATATGTATATATGTATACATCTCTCTCCCTCTCTCTCTCTCATATATATATATATGGGGGAGGGGGAGGGGGATGTGCCTGTCTTTGTGTCTGATTTTCTCCCTCACCAACGCTTAACAATTAGTGCTGGTGTGTTTATATCCCCGTAATTTAGCGTTTTCACAAAAGTGATCAATGGAATAAGTAACAAGCTTTTAGCATGTATGTTAGTATGCGTGAGCAGTAGAAGCATCTTTTGTAAGGAATATTCATTTGCACATTCAACAAAACCCGGGAATGTTGTTTGAACGATGTTGGCAGCGGTGTGTATGTGAGTGCATGTATATATACATACATACACACTTGTGTGTTTGGTGTTTCTGAAATGCTGGCCATCTAGCAAATACCACTCCCAAGTTTACAGCGTAGTGTGTAAAAGAATACTGCCCCCAGAGTCTTAGGCTGGAATTGATTAGCTAAGCACTTGCTTGCAGATTAAGCATTTTACCCACACAGCCAACTCACCCTTAATGGTTGGGCTACGTATTTCTTGCTGAATAGCAAATAATTATTCCTGTATTGTAAGTCATATTTGTAAGAAATGAGATTTAATTAATCGACTCGTATGGCGATACAATTAAGGCGCGTGGTTTAGTGTTTAGGGTGTTGCAGTCACGGTCGCAACATCGTGATTTCCTTTCCCGGATCGGAAATGTTTCTTTAGCGAAACACCACTTCATTGCATGTCACTGCAGTTCACTCAGGTTTAAGTAAGTAAACCTACCACAGATTGGTGATCCCTCCAGGTTTTCGGTCACCTGTACGCCATCGAAATCGGGTGTTGTAAACTGTTTTCTATGTCACAAGCACGAGGTAGTACTTACTATACACACACACACACACACACACACACACATATATATATATACTAGCAGCATAGCCCGGCGTTGCCCGGGTATGTAAGAGCCCCTAGTAGGCAACGACTAATCCCAATGTAGTCCTTTCCCTCCAGGGAACGAAGGTGCATGTGGACGTTGCAATGTCTTGTCTTCACTGGAATACTTCTGTATATACGATGTTCCTAGCTGTCCGTTTGGGCGAAAACATGAAAACATCATTACGCCTCCCAACGCGTGAACAGCCCACGTAGAGTTGACCGTGGGCGAAGCACTGTTCGCCCAAATGTAACCCAGCGACTTGTAGCGTTTGGCCTTGGGATTTATTGATGGACATTGCGAAGCAGAGTTTAACAGGAAACTGAGAACGCCTGAAGTGGATTGGTAGGTCAGCGCCCGACGGTTGAAGGTGCATCCGTGGAATGAAGACGTCCTCTCCCTTCCCACAACCGGTAAGTATTGTGGCCGTTATTAAATGTGGTGCCAAATGTTTCACAACCAAACGTGTGCCGTTGCACTGTTTAGGTGGAACCAAATTCCTGATGAGCATAATGGGCGCACCGACTTTTAACTTCAGGATGTGTGGTGGCAGGCCTGGCGGTTCAAGTGAATTCAGGAATTCAACAGGATAATCGGCAAGCTGGGCGGGGTCTGCTGTCCTATCTATAGATTTGTAGACGTGGACATCACCAGGAATAGCTTCAAGTAGCTGGATATTGATGGAGTTGACGGTTGTATTTTTGGGTGCGAGAATAGCTCTGCCTGCCAGCCATTTTAGGTCGCGTAAATTGTTTTGTAGGTCGTGGAAGACAGCGTCCCGGAGGCTAGCAGGGGTGTCGACAATGGTGCAAAGTGAGTCCAATTGAACGTAGCCATCCGCATCAGACAGCATCCTATTTTCACCGAGCGATAAGAGGTCCCTGGAGAATGCAGCGGATCCGCTGTCACCAATTAACTGCGCGCGCATGTTAGTTTGGAGGTGCAAGGGCCGCACATGTGCCCAAAGAGCTGACGACTTAAGGCACGCGCGCACGGCATCGGCACGGGTTCCTTTTGGAATAACAGGTAGAGTCTGCCTGAAGTCTCCTGAAAGAAGTAAAGTTAATCCTCCCATGGGGGCCGTAGAGTCTCTGATGTCTTGCAGGGACCTGTCCAGTGCCTCAAGGGCGCCTTTGTGTGCCATAGTGCACTCGTCCCATACGATGAGTTTGCATCTGCGCAGAATGTCGGCCTGTTCTGAGTTCTTGGCGATGTTGCAGATAGGTGACTCGGACTTTGCCAGATCGAGCGGGAGTCTGAAGGCAGAGTGGGCGGTTCTGCCACCCGGAAGCAACGTGGCCGCGATACCAGAGGAAGCTACAGCCAGGGCAATGTCCGTGTTGCGTCTGACCTCTGCCAGAATTAGTTTAGTGACGAAGGTTTTGCCAGTGCCGCCGGGTGCATCAAGGAAGAAAATCCCCCCACGTTGCTGTCTGACAGAGTCTACGATGGTGTTGTAGGCTATGCGCTGGTCTGGAAGCAGCCGTGGTTCATTATCTTGGACGTACTGGTGCAGTTCCTCAATGCAGTAGGAAGTTTCGCGTAACAATTCAGCAGACATAACATTGGCGTGTTCACGTGTGGGTGGTGGAAGGCCGTACTCTGTTAAAGCAGACCCACCCATATCGATGACAGCGTCTTCGAGTTGAATGAGCGCAAAATTGTAAATGAAGTTGGTGAACGTGATCTCGGCGGAAGGGCAGTGTTGCTGAGCCGTACGTAAGAAGTCGTGCGACATGTCATCCCTGTATTTCATCCAGAGACTTAGTGGATCACTAAGCTGACATTTTTGAAGAAGGATTGCGAAAAGATGTCGTAGGGCCGAATGCGTTTGCAGTAAAGCACCCTCTGCCATCGTGGCGTCCCACTGGGAGTCATCCTCTAGAAGGCCAAGTCTCATACATGCTTCCCTGAAGGTGTCGCACAGAACCCCATTGACGGTACGTATATTGGCGAAACCTGTTGGACCAGTGACCTCATGTAGAAGGAGACGGAGGTAGAAGCATTCTTGCTGGTTTGGCGGGATGTTGTAAACTCGACCCAGGCAGGAGTCAAACTTGACGCCTGGGAAGCTTTCGACGTTTTTGCCGGATTTCCGTCGGACCCAGGTGTTTTTAGACCACACGAAGTACGATGGGACCTGTGGGTACAAAAGCGTTCGAGCGAAGTCATCACGTTGGCATAATTTGAAGAAACCAGTCAACGTTGTGTCTTTAGGGCTGGTGGCTATCTGCACAGCACTTTGCTCTGTGAAGTAAATCCGCTGTCCATTTTCCAAGTGTACAGCAAGCTGCACCACAGCCGGGTGTCTCTGATGGAGCGGGAAGCCGTAAATGCGCCAAAACGCTTCGTTGCTGCTGAGGTACCGGCCAGCCAAGTAGTTGGACACTTCGTCGCGACTGGTGGTCCTCTGGATGCTGAACATGGCAGCATCGCTGCCTTTGTTGATATATTTGCAGACATATTGTATTGACCTGATGGAGCTGCAGAACTCAACGTTGACGTGGGCTTTGAATATCTTCGACAGGAGAGGACAGTAGGGGACAATGTAGCTGTTGTCCACTTGATGTCGCCCAACCGTAATCGTGCGGCCTCCATTGGCTGGACTCCTTCGTTTGTACAGCGGATACCCATCGCCGCCTGTTTGAGTCTCCAAAGTGAACCGTTTAGGGAATCCCTTTGAGCAGGCTAATCCGTTTTTGTAGCATGGTGTGTTGGCGTAATTTGGTCCACAGGGCCCGTGTACCATGGTAGTGCGGACAATTTCGTAGAGTCCGGGGTCCTCATCGGGGTCAGGAATCTCGGCGGAAATGAATTTGTCAATGTCATTAGTCTCGATTTTATGAGTGAGCCAAATTAAGATGTGAGCATGTGGCAAGCCCCTCTTTTGCCACTCGACCGAAAACATGTGGCACCTGACATGCCCGAAAATCTGACCCTTAACTATCAAATCCTTCATTTTGCCCAAATTCAGACGGAAAACCCTAGCAACGATGTCGTGTCGATGGGTGTGAGATTGACCCGGGAGGAGTTCGCGAGTGATTTCGTCGCAGCTGGGATTGCACGTGTAGGTGATAAAGAGGTCCGGCCGGCCGTAAATGCGCACGTAGGTCAAGGCGTCTTGGGTCCTTTCACGCATATATCGCGGTCCTCCCGTGAAGGTGGAGGGTAGAATGCATGGCTTGCCGATGTTGCGAGGGTCATTTTCTTGTTGCAAACCGTCACGGAGATGAATGTAGGAGTCGGAGCGAAGTTTGGTCTGATTAAGTTTAATGTATAGCAGCCTTTCCGATTCCATTTTTGCGGCCATGTCGACGGCGAACTGGTTGAATAGCTGACGACAACGGGGCAATAAGTTGAACTCACCCTCCCTGACCATGAACCGGTATGAGTAGAACGCCCTGCAGGAAACCGTCTTTGATGCCGCAGTAGTTTGATTGGAGGGCTGCCGTAAAGGAATTCCGAAGTGGTAGCCGTCTTCCCCATAAGGGAAAAGCAATGGATACTGAAGCGCGTCATAAGATCTGTGAGTCTCGCTGATCCTGTGTAGGTTGTTACCACGGGAGGAGATGATTATGTCACGGCTGTTGTGTTGCTCTCCGTGTATGACTGCGGCAATTTCGTTGCACGCAGGTGCGTTGAAACGGCGTTCGTGCTCCCCGTGGGGTCGTTTATCAGCATCAATGACAACGGTGAAGTTTGGAGATGGAGCACTGTCCAAGGTATATCTGAAGCTGCAGACGTAGCTGTTGATATCATGAAGCATGGTTTGGAGACGGAGAAGAATGTCTTTGCGGGGAACATAGCTTGTACCCGGTATTATTCCAAGGCGTGCATCAACCTGGTGGTTGTAGTCGGCAATGAAGTATATTTGGAGGAAAGAAGACTGCTGAATCTCGTCTGGCAGAAGTGACCCAATAAGATGGTAGACCTGTCCCTGCACTTTGAAAGTAGGCATCCAGCCTTCTCTGGGAGGAATTTTGGCCCCGAAAGAGGTCATTTGGAATGAGCAGTTGTACTTTCGAATTATTTCAAGGAATTGTGACGAATCGGGGGTTAAACCCGCCGCGAGATCCTTCAGTGGTTGAGGTGGTCCCGTGGGGTGGCAGGTCCACTTTGCCACCAGAGCAGCACAAACCAGGTGGCTCTCCGGGCCATTTCTTGGCTTTGCAAAACTGGCATACAATTGTCATTGACCCTATCTTGATGTCGTCACGCAAGGAGAAGTTAATTGTGGCGTCGTAGTTGAATGCTAGTGACAACCAGAAAGCGGGGGCAGGGGTACGTACACCACGAATGATATCCCGACGTTTGTTGATACTCTCAAGTCGAGTGCACCGTGCCTCAGCAGATTCAGATGCACGTGCGACAGCGGTAGCAGTGGCATCCCTTGAAAGCCTTTCAGCTCTCGCCTCAGCACCCTCTGAAGCCCTAGCAGAAGCAGTGTTAATGGCATGTCTGGATGTCCGAATAGTCCGTTGGTGTGGAGTTTCGGCAGATCGAGCCCTGGCTGTGTTTGCGGCGTTAGCAGCTTGGCGAGCTCTCCTCTGTTGAGGTGTTTCGGCAGCTTTGGCCATGGCTTTGTTTGCGGCGTCAGCATCTTGGCGAGTTCTCCTCTGCTGTGAGGTTTCGACAGATCGTGTCCTGGCGGTGCTAGTGGCGTTAGCCGCATTCCGAATGGCCCTTTGTTCGGGGTTCTCGCGAGCTCTGCGGATGGAAGCACAGTAAGAAGCCCGCATGTTTTGGCTGGACTGTTGCTCTTTCGTCAACCTCGAGCGGAGGGAAGATCTGTACGCTGCGACCTTGCAAGTCGGGTAGAACGGTCGCTAGTAGTTTCAGATGCCTGAGCAGCGGCATAACGGGAAGCTGTTTGCGAGAGGCGCAAGGCGGTTTCCTCGTGGGTCTCGCGTGCCCTTCTAGCCCTAGCAGCCGATGCCTTGGCCGTCCGAGGGCTGAGGAGGGTCCTTCTCTTCTTGGGTGGCATTTTGGTGGATAGCAATGTGTTTGGCAAAGGTGTAATAAAAAGGAACACGTGGGGTAAGTATTTTGGTGGATAGCAATGTGTTTGGTAAAGGTGTAATAAAAAGGAGCTCGTGGGGTAAGTATCCGAAAATGTATAAAAAGTACAAAAACGGCCAAAAAGCTGGCAGCAATGTGAGTGACAACAACGAAAAAGTCAAAAGTGATCAAACTGAACAAACGAAAGAAAAGTTTTTTTGATGCACACGACAAAAGGTTTATAATAAACCAAGAGTTTGCAAGTAGCGTCCGAGGACCGTTAGGGTACGTCAAAAATTGAAGGTAAAACGTTTGGGGTGGTAGTTATAAAGAAAGTTTAAACAAAAAAAGTATTCGAATAACTTGCGGCTGCAGCAGCTATTAGCAGAAGTGGCGGTGTTGGGGGTAAAGTCTCGAATGTAATTTCTTCCTGGTAGGAATTGGTTGGATCGAATTATCGATAGCTAAAAAGGTCAAGTTGCGTCCCCTAGACAGTCTGGTTTGTGTTTAATACACAAATTTGTTTGCTATGTGTGCCACATATGATTAAATTAACCGATTTTTTCCAATAATGTATCCTATTGGAATAAAAAGGGCTATATAGCTCCTTGGAGCAGACATGATGCTCGTTGTGAAAAAAAAAAAGATTCCTGCCAATTTGTGAAAGATATTGTCGAAAATATGTCATCTTGAATTTGAACGCGATTTCCCAAAATGGCATGATTTTATTGATTTTTTTCTGATGGTAAGGTATTGCATGGAAAACTAACGTCAGAATTGAGTTTCTTAGGGTAACATTAAGCTTCACCATGAGTTTGGTGAAAATCGATTGCAAGTTGTGAAAACTACCATAGATAATGCGTTGCATAAAAAAAGCTTAGATTCTCGAGTTGCGTCCCCTAGACAGTCTGTGGTTCATGTTTATGATTCTCGACCCCATGTCGAATTTATCAATTTTTTCAGAACTGGGGAACTTTTCAAAATTTTCGCTGCGTTAGTTTTGAATTATGACATTGGGCTATGTGTGTGTCAAGTTTCATCAGAATCGGTTGAAAGCCGTGGTCAGGGTGAGGGTACGAGAAAACAGACACACAGAAACACGCACAGACAAACTGCCGTTTATATATGGAGATATATATATATATATATATATATATATATATATATATATATATATATGTAGGCAGCGTTATTTAAACTCTATACTTGGGATGAACAATTTTAAATATTGTTGGAATTTTCTCATAAGGAAATCGAATTTCACATATATACCATTCTGCCTTAAAAATGTATCTACAAATTCAATATCCCTACATATCTCACATCTATTTTCTTTCCTCCGCCTCACTCTCTATTTTGTATCCTATCTAAATTATCTATTACTTAACCATCCTCTCACACCGTCTCCGATGAAGGGATATAATTAATAAATATCCTGGAAACAAGTGTAAGACCTATCTATAAATGCTCTAATATCTACACAGCCTTGGTTTTTATCTTATTACGCAAAAACTTCTTACATGTGTGTGTGTGTGTGTGTGTGTGTGTGTAATCACTACACGTTTAATTATTTATTTTTATCTGTCCCGCTATCTAATACAATATCACGCCAGATGAGCAAAGAGTTAAACTTAAGTGCTTAGTTCCCTCCCTTAGTAGATTAAATAAGTACCAAAAATGGAACGTAAGTCTATTCCATCGAATACATCCTGTTCTGTAATTTATGATTGTGTTTCAACGCAAAATACGAATTCTTTCAAAAGGAAAAACGAAATGATTTCTTTTAGATGGTAGAAAATAGTGAAAAGTGATAAAATTCATGGAACATACTTGTAATAAAATAAACAAAGATTCATTATTTCTTCAATATATATTCCATTACACTTCGAAAGTAGTGATATCAATTTTAGTTTCATTTTAGATCGTTATTATTTTGGTTCGAATTTTGTTTGATTAACGACATACTAAGTACACTTATCTGTGCTGATAGTACTAATGGCCAAATTTTCGTCGAAATACAATCATCAATATCAAATATTTCCCTTATCAATAGCGGCCAATTTTCATATCAACCATTTTATCACTGAAACAATGGTTGTACTTTCGTCTAATAGCTAATGGTGTAAAAATTTGCTTATGTGTAAAGAGGATTAGAAATTCTATGGGTACTTAAACAAGAGAAAAAAAAACAATGCAAAGTGTAACTCAGAGGATAGTAATGGAACAAAAGTATTCTAGTGGCATATGTTTTCCCTCAAGTTTCATATATAATCATCAATGTGTGTGTGTGTATTCGCACTAGCATATATTTATATATATACTAGTGCTAACACGCTATCTTTAATTTAAGGTATATTACATGTATCGTATATTTATGTAATATATATATATATATAAGTATACATAAGGAATGCAGCAATTAAGAATGGAGCAGAAAAGTCTTCGCATCTGATATGGAGTAGCCGAAATATTTGCAAATTCCGTAGCCGAAATATTTGCAAGCTCCATAGTCCGATAGTATTCACGGTCATCATGTGCGAAACTCAGTTTCATTGCAGCCACTTTGTAACTATGGCAAACTACACCATTAATAGTACTCATATCACCAAATGATGCAGCTCCGGAATATAATATATTCTTTTACTTGTTTCAGTCATTTGATTGCGGTCATGCTGGAGCACCGCATTTAGTCGAGCAAATCGACCCCAGGACTTATTCTTCGTAAGCCCAGTATTATCAGTCTCTTTTGCCGAGCCGCTAAGTTACGGGGACGTAAACACACCAGCATCAGTTGTCAAGGGATGTTGGGGGGACAAATACGACACACAACACACACACGCACACACACACAACACACACACACACACACACACACACACACACACACACACACATATATATATATATATATATATATATATATATATATATATACATATACATATATACGACGGGCTTCTTTCAGTTTCCGTCTACCAAATCCACTCACAAGGCTTTGGTCAGCCCGAGGCTATAGTACAAGACACCTGCCCAAGGTGCCACGCAGTGGGACTGAACCTGGAACCATGTGGTTGGTAAGCAAGCTACTTACCACACAGCCACTTCAGATAGAATTGCTTTTGTTCCTTCAGTGAAACAAAGTAGATATACCCAATCGAGTGTGTATTATTGTTTCTGAGATGCCACATTTTATCATTATTATTCCATGTGTAAAATTGAGGGAAATCAGTAGAGTGTAATGTATGTGCAAATGAGTTAGCTGGTGATTCCCGGTTAGCTCGCGTCCATTCAGAGAGTGGACGTGTCATGTCTGTACATAATATGTTGAATATCATCATCGTCGTAAAAGTAAATGTATTGCTGTTGGGGTAAATGAACTGCAAGCTGTTGGACTGCAGGATATGAACCATGTTATTTGAACCCTAAAGTCCTCCTGACTGCCACTGATGAGGATGCTTAGCGGTCATTGATATAATTTTCAGTTTCATCTTTGTGTGTTTGTTGTACAATGGTATGTCCAAGAATATTGACTGTCACCCAATCATGACCTTTATGAATATATTTGCTAATATATTTAACTGATTTTACAGATGCACATATCTCTGCATTACAATGACCTCCATATTTGACTAAAAAGAAGAGAGAATATGGTACAACCGAACGAATATCTAATTCAACATTAGACTTTGTAAATGTAAAGCCATTATTTCGATGCCGGTAAAGTGGATAGCCGTTATAACTAATGTATTTTCCTGAAAGTCTTTAGGGAAATGTTTTTACATTTCCCATCCACCATATACGTTGCATTGGGTTTCTCTCTTCCACAAGGACTACGTAGCATGCTTTTGGTGACATGTTGAATTGGTTCCGTTTGTGGATTTGGAAGTTCAGTATAAACAAATTAATCATAATGTTCTTGCTCTTTTATTAACACAAACATCATATGACAATGGGGTAGTCCACGCTTTTCAAACTCTACAGTCCACATGTTCCCTGCAGCATCTCTCAAAACAGTCTTCTCCAAAATGTTATGCAAGAGATCCTGAAGTTTCATATTAAACACTCTGTCAGTTAAATCTGGTCTGTCACCTGGATAAAGTTTGTCTGTGGTACCAGCCGAGCAACGAAAATTCTGACGCAAATGAAAATTAAATCACGGAGAAGTACTTGCAGAGCAAGTGGCTTGATCTGAGGTCGTGTGCTGAAACAAAAACAATTGAAGCGTGGAAGATGTTTGTAAGCGATTTAAGAACACACGAAAAACCGTTAGATTCACTTCAATATTTAAATTTAATTTGTCAAAATATTTTCGTCCCTCTGAAACCGCGACCTGTTCACTGACAAAACATCGTGCTGCACTTACACAGCACGTAACATTTCTTATACTTATATATACATATATGTATTGATGTAAGAATGATGTTCCTCTTTTGCCTCCTGTACATATTTCAGTCAGTTGACTGCAACCATGCTGGAGCACCGCTTTTAGTCGAAGAAATTAATCCCAGGACTCATTCTATCGCGCTTTTTTGCTGAGCCGCTAAGTTTCGGGGACATAAACACACCAAGGTCAGTTGTAAAGCGATGGTGAGGGAACAAACACAGACACACACATAAATATATATACATATATATATACATGGCAGGCTTCTTTCAGTTTCCATCGCCCAAATCCCCTCACAACGCTTGTTCGGCCCGACCCTATAGTAGAAGATATTTGCCGAAGTTGCCACGCAGTGGAACTGAACTCAGAACCATATGTTTGTTAAGCAAAGTTCTTACTACAAAGCCACTCCTGCGCCTAGATGTACTTTTTATATTTATCCTTATATCCCTGATAATTTTAAAAAGTTCCAACATGGTAAAGTAAAGATAATAAAACAAAGGTGGAAATGGCAAGAAATCTTATGATGATTTCGTATATTTTTGAAAGAAATAAAACAATATACGCTTTCGCTGCAAGCATCAGCTTTTATAGTATTATTTTTGTTATAGATTTAATATTATTGGGTATGTTGTAGGGTTTTATGTACAACTGTAAGTTGAGGAAACCCCGATATGTCATAATTGAATAAACAAAACAATTCTTTTTGAACGGTGGACGTGGAATATAGAAATGAATGTGATATTAACTTGTAAATACGCACACACAAACATATATATAATATACATACGCACTGATACACACACGCACTCGCATAAATACATATATTCTCTCCATCTCTCTCTCTCTCTCTCTCTATATATATATATATATTATATATATATATAAATATAGATATGTTTCTCTTTTCTCTCTCTCCTCATATATATATATATATATAGATAGATGTGTGTATGCATACATTTACACTCACACATACGGAAACATATACATATATGCACATATATATGCACAAACACACATAAATTTTAAAAATTACAAAAACATATGAGATATAAGAAGCCATATGTTGACACAGTAATCAGTTATTAATAACAGAATTATTATCTACGTAGCTGCTAATTACTAAGATATACAACAAAGATCTTTCCGACAATTGTTTTAAGAGAGAGATTTACCAGATCAGTTGAGATAAAACTTTATCTATAGATCTGAATAATGCTCTTTCTGCAATGCCAAAGAAATACGCGCGAGGATATTGCTGTTAACGTGTTTGTTCCGTAATGTTCAATAAAAAGATATTGCTATTTTTGCTACGTTACAACAATAGTACATATCAACGGAATATTTTTCCGTAGTTGTGGTACGCACTTATTTGATGAGCTCTTTTGCTTGTTTGTTGCTGTTTAATTTCCAAACTGGATTTCTACACATACTCTACGTATATAGAGGCATATAAGTGGGGGTAGTGATAAGTCCCTGGCTTTAAGGGTATTGCGAAAGACCTGGATGGAAGCGCAAACATCCGAGTTCTTTTACAGTGCTTAGAAAAGTGAAGAATCACTGCAATAAGTGTATGCATCTAAGAGGGCAGTATGTTGAATAAAACCATAATTAACTGGTCCTCCTGTGTTTTCATTTTCCAAAGCTAGGAACTTTTGAACACCCATCATACATATACCTGCATATACATAGACTCACACGCATACTCATACATGCATACATTTTAGATTTTACATGGCGTTCAATTTTAAAATCGTTAAAATTTATAAAGATAATATTAGGTATATAAGTAACTTCCACAAATAGAACAAATATTACTACTATTATTTACTGGTTTACAAAAATCCATTGAGAATAAAGCTCACACCAAATTTATTCAATCTCAAATTGGCTAAGCTTTTCCTCATATTTATTCAATTGTGCGCTATAATTTATTGGCAGTCAGGGGTTCACATTGTAGTGCGAATCAACATTCTGCTGCCAATTTCCCCTCCTGACGAGGGAAGCCGGTATTATGAAAATATATATATATATGCATCTCTCTAAGGTCGAAACTGCTTGTCATCAGTGACATCGCAACTCATTTCTATAGGTGAGCGAACTGGAGCGACAAGAAATAAAGTGTCTTGCTCCAAAACACAACACACAGCCTAGTCCAGGAATCGAACTCACTATCTCATGATTGTGAGCCCGAAGCTGTAACCATTCAGCCATGCGCCTTCACACACACACACACACACATATACATATAGCTTATGAGGGTTTGTATGTATATAGGTTTATCTGCATAAGTATTTTATGCTTCTCCCTCACCTTCACTAGACAACCGGTGTTGGTTTGTTTGCATCCCTGTTACTTAGTAGTTCGACAAAAGAAACCGACAGAATACCTGCCCGACTTGAAAAATAAGTACTGGTGTGGAATGGTTCGACTAAAACTCTTTAAGGCAGTTCCCCATCATGGCGTAAGTCCACAGACTAAAACAAACAAAATATTAAAAAATAAAACATGCCGGAGCAAATTAAGAGAACTAATCAATGCAAAGGTAAAATTAATTATACCCCATTCTCTGCCACCCATTAACATAATCAGACGTAACATCTGATTCAAACTTCCATTCTCTTGAAAAGTTACATTTGATAAATATTAAGAAATATTCATATTTCATATTAATTACTGTTATAGACAATTAACCATTGAAATTAAGTAAAACAAGCCACAAGCCTTGTGTTGTTGAAACACAAACCAATGCTCTCTAATTAGGCATTCAACGCTGATGGTATTATCTACGACTTTTGTGTCATCTCCAGTAGACCAAACACTATGTGCGAACACTGTATCGCTCGCCTGGAATATAAATTCAAACAAACATATTTCAACCATAAAGTCTTCTGTCACAATATAGCCAAGAGAAATATAAGGAAACTACTTAGGAGGTGAATGAACATACTTCAACATTCGGTACAAAGAAGATCCTCTTAACATGGAAACCTCAGAGATATTTAACAGTGATCTTTGAATTGCACACAATTGAGAACAGTCATGAACAGCAATAAATATGAGGGTTATTTCGCATTTTCCACCTTTGCAATGAGAACGAAATTATACACATGCCAAGACAATGTAATAAAAGTTGTATAGGCACACTATTTTGTTCAGTAAACATTTGTTTCTCCTACATTCACCATTTTGCTCGCAGCACTTAGGCATCTTTTATGAGTCTTCTCTGTGACAATTTACACTCCAAATCCTCCATTTCGCGTTTGTTCCTCTGCTTTCCACCTCGTTCTGAACAATGGCAGAGGTGCTACATATAATTCTAATTAAACGAATAGCATAGCATTGTTCTATCAGTATGTCTTTTAAAGTTCAGGCCAGCAAAATGTCACTTCTTGAAAGGCTACATTTGAATATCTCATACAATAGCCACTGGGCTTTGAATATCGACGCTTTACTTCTAGGCTTCGTGAAAACTGAAACGCGGAAAATAACTTAAATAATACTCTCTAAATATTCTCAAAATATGTGATGTACGTTATAAAAAATGCGCAAACTTAGTTACCTAACATTCAGTACGCTGTTTAGGAACGACGTGAACTCAATACCAATTAGTTTAATAGATAAAATTTTATCATTTAGTCATTTTTCTTCTGATAATTGTGTGTATTTAGAAATTTAAACAAGAATATTCATAGAAGAATTAGTTATGGTTTCTCATACGATGTCTTATGTTTATTTATCCCACTTATCATTGCTCAAATTTCTCTATTCGGATTAAATCATTTTCATGTTCGGTTCCTGAAACAATACAAGACATTTATTTGATGTCTACTATAGAAGATTAACATCGGTAAGAGATTTAACAGAGATAATTGTCTAGAGTCTGTCGCCAGTTTTACTCCGAATTTGATATACTGGATCCTTAGTTCTGCATCAGATATTATTCTCGGTAAAAACTAATCACATCCCAGTAAATTGTTTCCATCATGTCTCTCCATTAATCTCTTTAATTGCTATTTGATTACTATGCCTCTCAACATCTTTTTAAATCCCCAGAACACGCACGAAATCCATTGGAATCTTTCTTATACCTACTTAACACTATTTCGATTGCCTTTCTTTTTCCATTATTCTCGCAGCACTTTCCTACCAAAATTTTCTTTCTCGTACCTTTTTTTTATATATTTTTTAATTGTTTTACTTAGTTACTGCATCATTATCGTCACTCTCTTCATAATAATCTTTAATGTTTATCTTGCCTTTAATGCTCCTCGATATGTTTTTGTTTTTATCTTTCATTTTCATCCATTATATCACTTGTTGTTTTCGTACTTGATTGTTTCAATATTGCTCTTGTTGTTGTTCTTCTCCTTCTCCTCATTTCTCTTCCTCAAAATTCCATACTTATCTTCATCACCTGTTTCCCCACTAGGTGGCGCCAACGAAGAAAACATAATATATTGATAACAATCTTCCTTTTGTCATTTGGATTTCTTATTATCTTTGATGTTTGTTTGTTTTTTATTGTTGTTCTCATAATTACTGTCGGTATCGAACGAAAACTATAAGCAGATATCCTTAGATATCATAAAATATACCGCAATTTCTGAAACTAATTTGGAAATATATATATATATATCCCTCTGCGTTCTTTCAAGAAGTATTACTTGAAATGTATTTTACTCTTTTATGAGAGATGAAAATGGCTGCTGTCAAGAAAAAAAATGGCATGCATAAATGAGGCTAATTACGTACATCAGTGTAGATCATACGAACAAGGCCAAATGAACACAGCACAGCAGATTGATGGAACTTCCACAGCCTTCTTCAAAGTCATATGTGGCATTCCGTCGGTTACGGTGATGAGGGTTCTCGTTAATCCAATCAACGCAACAGCCTGCATGTGAAATTAACGTACAAGTGGCTGAGTACTCCACAGACACGCGTACCCTTAACGTAACACGCAGGGAGATTCAGCGTGACAGCAAATGTGGCAAGGATGGGCATTTCAATTACAAGTGCAGCTCATTTTTGCCAACTTAGTGGGCTGGATCACCGTGAAATAAGTTGTATTCCCGAACGAGACAACGCGCCATCGGGAATTGAACTCACGACCATACGATCGTAATGCGATTGCGCTATGCACTAAGCTTCACTATATATTACTCTGTACAAAATAATACAAGGTGATATACATTCTAAATAAATATGAACTGCTTGCAGATCACTTTACTCAAAAATTATCATTAATTATATTTCTTTATTTCTGGCCTTCTAATTTAAATCAGAACGCTAGTCTAAATGATAACCACATTGTTTGTCGATTCGACGACCCGCATTCAGTCGATTTGTATCAATTACGATTGACATGTTTGGATAGTGTTTATACAAATAAGTACAATACATTGTTATACAATAAAGCGAATTGCCCTCTATTTACGATATAGCCAAATGAAAAAGAGCTACTACTGTGACTACGGTTCCTAGAAGCTAGAAGTTCAAACTAATTTCAGTACAAAATTTTTATTTTTGGAAAGGAAGTGTAAGATATTGGTAAATCCATAGAGATTAAAAGTTATATCCGAAACAAACAGATCTATTGAGTTTTTGATGGCTATTCAAATAAGAACATGACCACCACACAGACGCTATAAGTACAAAATACGTATGTAATAAGAAACGTTTCTAAGAGGGGTAGGTTCATGTACTTTCATAAGGTATTAGTAATGCAGTTAAATTTTAATTACCTCGGGACTGAAACCTAAAACAATTATAAATAACCAACCGACACCTTATATGTTGGTGGGCCTTGCTCGCCATACGCAATCGTTAGAGATATATTTCATTGATATTTAACATTCGAGAATATCTCACAATCGTATTGTTCCTCAGAATCGAAGCAAGCAGACATAAAATTATATCTTGCACGCTAAAGTATATTCACCATTTATCTAAGACTCCATGAAGTTATGTATCTCACTGATTATGCATTTATTAGCCCATTTTGTATTATATCTCAAGTCTTGTACTGAATCCACATAAAAATTGTGTGCGGACGAATTTATTCATACAAACTTCTTAATCTTTATTCACATATATAAACTGTCTTACAAAAGTGATTTGTCTAAACTTGTACTGTATAAAAGCTTGGATATGATGATAGGTCAATATATTTAAGAACTGAAGAATGAATGTCTTAGTTACATTCTACTCACTTAAAAATAGTGGAGGCACAGTGGTTAGAGCAGCGGTGACGCGGTTGTAGGATCGCGGTTTCGATTCCCAGATCGGGCATTGTGCGTGTTTATTGTGCGAAAACACTTAAAGCTTCACAGGAGGGGGGGGGGCGAACCCTACTGTATTCTTAACTACATTAAGAGTACACGTGTCTGTGGAGTGTTCAGTCACTTGCACGTTAATTTCACGAGCAGGCTGTTCCATTGATCGGATCAACTGGGGTTGATCTAATCGACTGGGTCCCTCCCAACAAAATTTCGGGCCTTGTGCCTAGAGTAGAAAAGAGAAGAACAGAGTAGAAAAGAATTACGTATTGATGACGAGTTGCAATAGAAAGGAAGATCTTCGTTATATTTAGGGAGTGTATCATGCGTTTGAAGAAAAAAAACTATATTAATAACTTCTCATTAGAAAATATTTTCAAGATCTTTATTTATGGAGGTTGTTCCAGTCGAGTGCGATAAGTTGGGGAAGCGTGTGTTGGAGCCATTCAGGCGGAGAAAATAATATTATGGTTTCTGTTGGAATTATTTATGTTAAAAGTGATGTGATTATGTAATTATAACCTACCTGGATTATGCAGTAGGGTACAACATTATAGGCCGGAGTGAAATCCAACGGACCATGCTGCGGTGGGTTGATAATCAAAGAGTTGGCAGTGAACGAGATATGCATTCAATAGGCCAGAATGTTAGCTTGAGGGTTCTGATATCAGATACAGTGGAATATATTGTTAATATTAAGAGCACAAATATTGTCTTCCTCGAAGTTTTCAGAGACAAGATATCATCGGTAGGGTAAAGAGAGGCATAATACACATTACTGTTGGGACTGTGGTAATGAAAGTAAAGTTACAAATCCGAATGAAGAAGGACAGCTCTGAGTTAGAGCAGGAGAATGTCATTGCGATAATCAAGTAAAATCGGTAGGCAGCGAGTGGAATTCTAATACTTAAATTTATAGAAGAGTTGATTATGTATAGATTAATCAGAGTAGAAACGGAAGGGTCCACGATCTTATTCAGAGATCCAGGATGGAAGAAGTTACGTTCGATTTCGAGACGAGCCTAAATATACTATGCAATGGGAAGAACACTCCAAAGTCTCACACTGGACAGGGTGTTGTGACAGACCGGATGGAGATAAAAGATTCGTGTCTCGTAAATAGTAAACTGATGGAACGGTGTCGTGTCTTCAGTGATGGCTTGCTAAAAGTACACCTAACCTTAAGTTATAGGTGGATTTGAACCCTAATGAAAATTTAGTATATGCGTAAATGTGCCGTCTATATTTACGAAATCTAATGAATATGCAGAATTATTTAGAGTCTATGGTTATTTGGTACTTTATGAATGTTATAATATTTGTTCAAGTGTGGCTGAGTGGAAGAATCTTGCTTTTCAACCACATGATTCAGGATTCAATCCTAATGCGTGACACCATGGGCAAGTGTCGTCTACCTTAGCCTCGGTCCGACCAAACTCTTGTATGTGGGTTTAGTTGACGGAAACTGAAAGAAGCCCGCGGTATATATATATATATATACATACATACATGTGTGTGCGCCTGCATGTGTGTGTTTGTGTGCGTGTGAATATGTGTGCGCATGTGTGTTTGTGTTTATGCTTGTTCCTCACAACCGCTTGGCAACCGATACTGGTGTGCTTACGTCCTTACGTCCCCGCAATATAGCGGTTGGCAAAAGAGACCGATGGAATAAATACTAGTCTTTAAATAACATAGGTATTGACGTCGGTTTATTTCATTAAAATTTCCTAAAGGTAGTGCTCCAGCATGTCCGTAGTCTAATGACCGAAACAAGCAAACGATAAAAAAAATTGCACTTTGTTCCTGAAAAGAAATCCCAGCTTATGTCAAGTAGAAATATAGCTTTATTAACAATGTTAAAGCACTTAGTAACTTGAGCGATAGACACTCATTCACACTGGGACATAAATAAATATTAAATATTGTTATTTTATGGTAATCTATTCTCTAATGACAGCCATTACTTTCTTACTTCAATGCATTTGTAATATATCACGTAATATTAAAATTAAAAATTCTGAAAGAAATGATCAGACTGTTAACACCAAGTACAATAGGAAATCTGTGGAAATCTATTAGCGAAAAGTCTTGCTTCTCACCAATACATTGTCCAGTTCATAGCACAATATAGAAATTGCTTCATGCCACCTTAGGTCATTGAATTTACATCCGTCATATGAACTTGCATAATATTCCAATCAACAAACTTCAGATCTTTAGGATAGACGCCAGTTATATTGCTCTCTTGAATTGAGCAACAGTGGATCGAAATGTTATTCTGTAAAACAAAAACATCTATAGTAAGCGTAAACACACAAGTAATATCGTATATACGTAATATTATACACACGGACACGTATGTCTGCGTCTGTGTGTTTATACAAATACATATTGTATGTGCCTGTATAAACGACTATCTATCTATCTATCTATCTATCTATCTATCTATCTATCTATCTATCTATCTATCTATCTATCTATCTATCTATCTATCTATCTATCTATCTATATATATATATATATATATTATATATATATATATATATATATATATATATACATATAGAAACAGGTTTAGTACACGTACACACATATACACAGGCACACACACACACACATATATATATACAGGGGGTGTATGAAGAATTTTGAGCCTTCAAGGTCTTTTTGCCTTGAAGCATTGTACCATGTTTTGTTGGTTTTTTCGAGGCCCAAGACTTTTCATACACCCCTTGTGTATATTTATATATATATATATATGATTCTACATTGTGCAGGGGCCACATGTTTTATCGAAACGTTATTCCTTGCAATATTTGATGCCCATTATGATTGACTAAGTCAGGAGGAACCCGTTTCCAAATCAAGAGAGCCAGGATTAGTTGGAGAAATTTGAACTCAAAAAGCAAAGATGTGGACCAAATACTGCAGGATAACTCGGTCAATTTGTCAGTATACACATACATACATACATACATACATACATACATACATACATACATACATACATACATACATACATACACAGACACTATGCATATGCACATACACGTGTATATTCACATGTACTCGCATATATACGTTTTTCTATTTATATAATGGGTAGATATTTATGTGTGTATGAGTATATATATATTTACATTCACACATGCACACACACACACAAAGTTATAAACCCATATATTGACAAATGAATAAGTACATATATATGCGTATGTGTATTTGTCTAAATGTATTCAAGATCGTGTTGGCAAGCTTCTTTTCCCCTGTTGTTATAAGTGTTAAGCTAAGTATTGAATCAATTAAGCAATAATATAACATTTCCTGACATTTTATCACTCAGATAAAACTTGTGGTTTATTTCAACATCTTCATTTCTGGATTTCTTTGTAGGAGAAACAACACGATTAGGTTGCTGTCGGTCTGATATTCGGGATTGTACAAATTGAACAGATGTTGTGTCTTAATCTGCCATATTTTCTTTAAGGTAAGTCGGCTACGCTTATTAATTTTATAACACCCGTCTTCTCTATGTTGCAGAAACTAATGTATCTGTGTTGCAAAAACAAATACGCAAAAAATAAAAGTTTGAATATAAACAGGTTTACTTTCTTTATGAAGGCTTCAAAATATAAACGCATGGTGGATACTTTGATGCTGTATTGTTTATGAGATTATAACTGTCTTGGTTATCCAGCCCAGTTTTAAAATGTAAATTTCCAGTAGTTACATCTGCATTTCGATCGCTTTAATCTTCAATTGTAAGAGGTTTTTACTTGTTGTCTCATATTGTCTTTGCTAGAACAATACATGCGTCCGTTAACTACATGGTGAATAAGAGATAGCCGTTAGTTAATAAGCATATATTCTAAGAAGAAAACGGATCAAAATTTAGTTTTTATATGTATGTGTGAATATATATATATATATATATATATACGTATGTATAAAACTTACTTGGAAGAGGATGCGTAGCGTTCGATTATATAATAATATAATTAATATATAAATATATGCCTAAATACATACATATATGTACATACCTACATATGTATGTATATATCCATGCTTATATGGGTACAGGACAACAAAAAATGTTGAACACAATGAGAAACGAAAACAGAAACAAAAACAGAGAAACGAACTTTTTTTTTCGAATAACGAAAAACAAACAAACAAACAAAGAAACGAGACGTACAACATAAAGAATATACCCCTTCTTTAGTTGTCCCTGTTTCAACTACTCCACGTACGAAGGCAAGAACAAGACGCGACTTCATTGAAACAGTCCTTCCTGGAAAGCAAATTAAATAAAATTTGGGATTTTTTGCAGAGTGTGAAAGTGGTAGCAAGAACAGGACAGTGAGATGCATGTATGTATATATGTATTTAAGATAAGATTTTGATTTTATAATATAATCAAGAATGACATTAACAAAACTCCATGAGAAAATCTTGTCAGTACTACGATATACAGCTAATATAAATGCTACTGTCTCTTTTTACTTGCTCTCCTGTCAACTTTTTGCCCGAAAAGGACTTTGTTCAAAACATTGGATTCTCCATATCCAATAGCACACTTTTTGCCGAATTTACAAAATAATAAACGTCTTTCCAACACAGACTAACATCAACTTATTTGAAGTCTGTTTATTTGTAATATAAATATCTTAAAAAGGCGGCGAACTGGCAGAAATGTTAGCTCGCCGGGCGAAATGCGTAGCCGTATTTCATCTGTCTTTGCGTTCTGAGTTTAAATTCCGCTGAGGTTGACTTTTCCTTTCATACTCTCGGGGTCGATTAAACAAGTACCAGTTACGCACTGGGTCGATGTAATCGACTTAATCCGTTTGTCTGTCCTTGTTTGTCCTCTCTGTGGTTATCCCCTTGTGGGTAGTAAAGAAATAGGTATTTCGTCTGCCGTTACGTTCTGAGTTCAAATTCCGCCGAGGCCGACTTTGCCTTTCATCCTTTCGGGGTCGATAAATTAAGTACCAGTTGCGTACTTGTATCTATCTAATTGACTGGCCTCCTCCTCCAAAATTTCGGCCGTGTGCCTAAAGTAAAAAAGAATATACATACCTTAAAAAAGCAGTGAGCTGACAGAAACCTTAGCACGCCGGGTGAAAGGCTTCGCGTTATTTCGTCTGTCTTTACGTTCTAAGCTCAACTCTGCCGAGGTCGACTTTGCCATTCGTTCTTTCGGGGTTGACAAATTAAGTACCAGTCGCGTTTTGGGAGTCGATCTAATCGGAATCAACTGGAACCCTCGTCGTCGCAACCGACGGAGGGCCACAATTTAGATATATATCATGTATATATTCTTGTTTTACCCTTTATTTTCCTATCCTTTTTTGTTGTTGTTTTGCTTTTTTCCCTTTTATATTTTACTGCTCTCCTTTACGACATCGCTCTTTCTCCCTTTGCTCCTCCTTTTTCTTCTTCCCTATCCTCCGCCTCCTCTTCGTCTCTTCCTGCACGGTCTCCCATCCTCTTCCAGCACCTCTTCTTTCTCATCGTCTTCTTCCTTCTCCTCCCGCATTTGCTCATCCTGCACCACTTCTCTCTCGCCCTCCCCTCTTCCTTCTCTCCCTTCTTCCTCCTATTCCTACTCCCCCTCCTTTGTCTTCTTCTTTGTCTTTCTTCTTCCTTTTTCTTTTCCTTCTTAGCTGTTCTATGTCTCGTTCATCTTACTTTTACTGCACCTTTCTTTTCAGTCGTTTTATTCCCATCCCTTTTCCTTGACACTGTGTATGAGGAGAGGGACACAGAAAAACTCTTGGTTCCTTCAAGATTCTACAGTAAAATCACTGGGTTGAGAGTGCGGGACCTCTTGTTACCACAATATCCTTCTAGCAGGCAGACACACTGATCTGAAATTTGCGGTTCCGCGTAAATACTGGTCATCTCGGTTCAGCCTGTTACTAGGTACTAACCACGGAGGTATAGCGTTGTACTCGTTTGTTGTACAACCATTTATCACTATAGTCCACAGATGTACAGACGTCTATTTATGTGGTGGCCTCACGAATCATTCCATCTACTGAAAGTCCTTTGGTGATAGAAGAGTGGCAACTCGTGCAAACTTAACTACAGTAATACGCCGCCATATTGAGGTTCACCTATCGCGGTTAACCTATTGCGTTTTATTATTTAGGCTTACGTTAATTTCTCCAGTGTGTTGTTTTGTATTTTATAAAAAAATAAATATATGCAAATTATAAAAATAATAAAAAATATACAGTACACTACCGTTTTTACTTCGCGGATTTTCACCTATCGCGTTGGAGTTTTGGAACGTGACACTTGTGGTAGTTTAGGATTTCTGTAGTTGCTAACGCACGGTAAATTACAACGTGCATCTATCACCAATGCAGATCTGCAACGAGACTTAATAGTTAGCTGAGAGGACATGGACAGGATGTCATAAACATTCTTGACAACGAGGAAGCACAAGGAATCGGAGGACATCTGTGAAGATAGAGCAATCATAATATAATGTACCAACACTGACTGCTTTGATAATGTATTTGTTGACTAACGCACCATGATAATTTTTGGCATATAAGCTAAAGGTTATAAAACAATAACCTCTATAACACACACCACAAGAAACAGAGTTTAGAACTCCTTAGATTGGTTGGTAAATTTGCGGAATTTAATTTTCCTAATAAGCTCGAAAAGGTCTTTCTCGAAGGCTTCTAATTCCGGAATCGGTGGTGGGTTTCTGGGAGATTTAAATCCATATTTGTTACCTTCTATTTTCTGTTTATTATCAAAGAAGAAGGCTTTCCATCTCAGTCTTCTAATAAACTCTTCCGTTTTCTCTATAAGACCTTTGATATATTGTTTCCGTGCAGGGATAGGTCAATTGCAAAAAAACATGAGAGAAAAAATTAAGGAGATTAACGACTCGAATAAGATCTTCGTTAATTCTGACAAGACAAGGAACTTATATGCACTTGATAAGGACGTTTATAAACGCCTGATTTCGAATAGTGTCACGGACACATACAAAAAAGACAACACGAATATATACAAAGAGGTGAACTTAGAAGCAAGAGGAATAGCTAACGATCTTAAGATTAGCGATAGGATTGAATACCTTTCACCACGACCAGCTTTTATTACTCTGAAAGACCATAAAGACAATTTTAGTAGAAACCCCAAATGTAGATTGATAAATCCGGCTAAAACTGAGATAGGAATTATTAGCAAAAATATTTTAGACCGTATTTTAGTTAAGTTAGATAGTGAAGTAGACTTGAGAATTTGGAAGAATAGTAAGTCAGTTATAGAGTGGTTTAAAGGTATTAGCTATAAGAATAATTGTAGTTTCACACAATTCGACATTATTGACTTTTACCCGTCGATATCTAGGACGTTGCTCCTAAGGGCATTGGACTTCGCCAAGCAGTATGTCAACATCGATAGCTCGGAAATTGAAATTATTATGCATGCGAGGAAATCGCTTCTGTTTTTCGAAGATTCCACCTGGATTAAGAAGACTGAGGATTCTCTTTTCGATGTACCGATGGGGGCATACGACGGGGCTGAATTATGTATGCTCATAGGAGCCTTTATTCTCCATAATCTAAAAATAGAATTCCCATTTATAGATGCAGGTCTATATAGGGATGACGGCCTTATAGCCACGCATAATCTAAACGGCCATGAATCAGATAGACTTAGGAAGGACCTTATAGCTTTCTTTCAAAGGATGGGCTTACGGATTACGATAGATACTAACCTGAATAGTGTAGATTTTTTAGACGTAAATTTTAATGTAAGATCGGATAGATTTAAACCTTTCCGTAAGCCCAATGAAAAGCTATCGTATATTAGCAAAGATTCGAACCATCCACCAGTTATCCTTAGCAACTTAGTCAGCAATGTAGGTAGAAGAATATCTTCAATTTCTTCGGACGAGGCAGCATTCCATAATGCTGCACCTTATTACGATAGCGCATTAAAGAATAGTGGATTCTCGGAGAAGATCCAGTTCAACCAGCTTAATGCTAATAATAATGCTGCACGAAGAACTAGGACCAGGAAAGTTTTGTGGTTCAACCCGGCTTTCAATTTGGCCGTAAAGACTAATATAGGTAAGGAATTTTTGAGATTAGTCTCTAAGCATTTTAAGCAGGGTCATAAATTCTACAGAATATTTAATAGAAGAACCCTGAAGGTTAGCTATTCTTGTTGCAGAAATTTCGCCTCTTACATTAGCCAACATAATAGGAAGCTAATTGAGATTAGACATGGTGCCGAGCCCATTAAGAAATGTAATTTCAAAAACGAAAGCTCCTGTCCGTTAGAAGGGAAATGTCTAGTGAAAGGAGTAGTTTATAGAGCCAAGGTGCAAGTGGAAGGCTCATCGGAATACAAGA
The DNA here is from genome assembly GCF_006345805.1 of Octopus sinensis. NCBI lineage: Eukaryota > Metazoa > Mollusca > Cephalopoda > Octopoda > Octopodidae > Octopus > Octopus sinensis. The sequence continues at coordinate 41,671,403 of NC_043006.1, forward strand.
CATACACAGGGGCTTCAGAAAATTCATTTAAAACAAGATTTTTTTCTCATAAGAATTCTTTTAAATACCCAGAGAATAGGAAGAAAACCAGCCTAGCTAAATATATCTGGGAACTAAAAGAAAAGGAAGCCCCACCTTTCAACGTGACATGGAGCATTCTGGACAGGGCGGCACCATACAGGCATGGAGCTTACAAAAATAATTTCAAGTGCAAGCTTTGCTTATTAGAGAAAATGCACATATTATTCAAAGACAATAATTCTTGAATCAAAGAAGTGAGTTAATGAACTTATGTAGGCACGCGGCTAAATTTAAAATGTCGAATATAAATATACCATATGGATAGAGTATATATTTTGTATTTTGATTTTTTGATTTTGATTTTGACTCTTGAGCGCTACGACGGACCTATAGCAAAGTCTTATTGTTTCTACATATATATTAGGAAAAACCTACAAACTTTGTTTTCATGTTATTGTATTGCATAAGATTACCTTGATTATTTATATTACCTTGATTATTTATAAATGACCCAAAATAGGATGTTATATTTTATTTTATATGTCTTTCGTATATATTTTTTATTAATGCACCCATTTTTTAAAAGCAATGTTTTTTTTGTTTTTTTTTTTAAAAAAAAGCAATGTTGTCAAATTTAGAATGTTTATATAAGTTTGTGTATAGCAAAGCATATGTATTTGTAAGCATGCGTATCTGTGTATGTGTAAGTGAAAGTATGCTTGTGCTTAACCACGCATACACACGACGGTATGTATATGTATCAATTCAAACTTGTGTATGTATACTGGCCTCTATAGATGCCAATAATATCGCTACAAGTTTTTTTTCCCACCCCTCCTTCGTTCCTTTTTCTCTCTTTCCCTTTCTTTCGTTCCCCCTCCTTGCTCAGTATATGAGAATTGCTACATAGATGAATTTTAGCTTGCGTGCGAGACGGTTTGCGTGAATATATGTACACATGCTTTTATGTGTATAATTTAGATTCATATTCATACGTCTGTATATGTATGTATGGCGTTTACGCGCATCCTTTTGTGTATGTTGATATATATATGTGGATTTTAATATAAATATGTATTGCAGTATTTATAACAGGTTAATTTCTATGCATTAATTTGTACTGTCTTCATTAACGGCAATAGGTTTTTTCCTCGGTTTTTTCCTCGGATTTTATAATTTTTATAAGTTTTTTTATATATATATACATATATTTTTGACCTTTTTGTTTATCGCTCGAAGATTGACCGTTTTTTCTAAAGGGCCAATAAAACAAGTCCATTTCTTTTTAAAGGTGTAGCGTTTGTAAGAGTATAGATTGAATTAATATATATGTTCCATTCTAGCAAACACTGTCTGATGAACGGCAACGAGAAACTCAGATTTTGTTGAATTTTCTGCTGCTTAAAATAAAGTATATATATATATATATATCAGAAAGAAAGAGTGATAGCGATAGAGAGAGAAATATTGAGAGAATAGAGTCTCTCAACTGAAAAGGTTTTTATGCAGTCATGCTCAAGAATATATTTAACCACACCAAATTCTTCTCCTTAAAGATTTCTCCTTGCCGCAATACTTCCAATTAATATCAAATTTACCAATAGGAAGATCTCTTAATGGTTACTCCAGCTGCTAGTAATAGCAGCCAATCTTCAAGTCTCCTAGCGTGTAAAGTAGGATTTCTCAAAAGGCTTTTTGGCCTATAGGCCTTATTCATTCCTGTTTTACTGTACTGGTCCCTCATACCTATTCGATGTTTAAAAATAATTCTATTATATTTTCATAATTATGGGCGCAAGAGGGGCTGTGTAGCAAAGAAGCTTTCTTCGCAACCATAAGGTTCTGGTTTCAGTCCTATTGCATGACACCTCGGGGAAACACCTTCCACTTTCGTTCGGGCCGACGGAGGCCATGTGAGTGGATTTGGTAGGCGAAAAATTGAAAGAATCCCATTGTATGTGTGCCTGTGTGTGTGTTTGCGTCTCCCTAACTTAGCAATTCAGCCAAATATACCGATAGAAAAAGAACAAGACTTCAAAAAGGAAGAACTGGGGACGATTTATTGGAATATAATGTTCGAGGCGATGCCCCAGCATGACCGCAATATTTGACTGAAACAAGTAAGAGACAAAAGACAAAAAAAAGAAAACTGTAGAAACATTTTGTTTATTGCAGAAATATGACCACTTTATTGCACATAAAAATTAACAGCAAAGTCTTATACGGACCCCCAAAGGTCATATGGACCCCTTTTGCAAATCATTGGTCTAAAGGACAGAGTAGATAATTTAGTCCTACACCGCTAAAAAAATAATGGTCGGTAAGGAATGCATTAAGCCATTGACTACTCAACTGGATTTGACCTAAAGTTTAAACAAGAAATGACAAATTAGGCGCCACCAACTTTGGAAATTGATTGATTGTTTACTTGTGCAAGGCTAATGTATCTCACAAAGTTATTCATCTATGAAGTTCGAAAGTTTTTTCTTCTTTTTATCAATGATTACTAAGAAAATATACAATTGTTTCGTTTTGCTTTCTTTTTATCGAAATATTTGTTTCCGACATTGTTTTTTAAACTCATTTAGCGACCCAGCTACATTTAACATTAATAATAGAATAGATATAAGTTAGACAGAAATAATAAAGTCAATTATATTAAGTAGGATAGGGGAAAAATACGATAGAATTATGTTCGCAGACATATCAATATAAGTTATGTTGGGATGGTGCAGACAATGTTGTATGGTTAAGAAATTCGCTTCGTAAAATCCTGGTTGGGGGTTTAGTTCCATCGCATGGCATTTTGAGCCAGGCCGAATGCCGTATCAGCGAACTTCGTAGACGGAAACTCTGTGGAACCCCGTCGTGTGTGTGTGTCTGTGTGTGTGTGTGTGTGGCTGTGTGGTAAGAAATTTGCTTCTCAACTTCATCGTTCAGTCAGTCTAAAAAATAAAAAAGTACTGGGGTCGATTTATTTCGGCTAAAAGCTCAACGCTGTGCCCCAGCATGGGCGCTGTCCAATGACTGAAACAATCGATGAATATTTTTATTTACGTCGCGTAACTTAGTATGACGTGGTAGAGCAGAAGTGTTTTAAAAATAAGCAAGTGGAGCTATATTGTATTTATTTTCACTGAATCTCAAATCTTGATCAAATTCGGGAAGTGTTTATGGCTGAAATTGGTGTCACTTCGGTTGGTTGAAGCTGTCACGAAATCAGATTTATATGACCCTATATAGCATTGAGCCGAGTGCAGGCCAGGACGGCGAGTTATCTCGTGCGCGCCTTGGGCTCTAGCCAGTGTACCGTCATCCCCAGGTAGGACTTGCAGGTAGGCCGACAGAAATAGGAGTCGTAGACTCCTTAGCCACAAAAGCATATGGTCTTTTCGTATTGACAGGGGTGAACATCTTCCCCATGTTAGCGAGATGGATTAGATGAGCATGCAAATTTCGTATAGGAAATTAACACTCATTAGTAATGCTCCCTTGATCACAGCTGGTAGAGGCCAACTCACCTTCTGAATATTATGTATAATGTCATAGGCATCAGTGACTGATTTCACAAAATGGTAATGTTAGAATTATAAAATAATCAAGGTGGCTAGCGGCAATATAAACCAACGAGGAAATAATTCATCATCACTATATATAAACTGACACAGAATACGCAAGTTTCAATGGGTTTTGTGAGCACGTGGTTTGAACAATTTTCGCGGGTAGGAAGGAGGCAGGACATTTGATTGGAGTATCTTATAGCCGTGTTTTGCTGATAAAAATCACATACATTGTAGTTTAACATTTGTTACTAGGCTGTTCTAAATTCATGGAAATATTGCTTATAATTTAAAGCCTTGTTATTAAACTTTTCAAAATAGAGACACTACCTTGATTGGTGACGCGTTGGGTGGGGTAGACAAATAACCGATGAAGAGGGATGGAATGATGATCGGAATTTGTTAAATTCGTTTATTCGTTATTTCCTTAAAGACTGCTGCTTTGGCTGTGCAGACTTAATCATGACAGGAATATATATATATAATATATATATATATATTATATATATTATATATATATATATATATATATAATATATATATATATATATATATATATATATATATATATCGTATATTATATATTATGGCATTTATTTCAATTAGCTATTATAGATTTTATTAAATAACTTAGAAGATAATTATTTAATATATAATTGAATAATTAAATTAAATTTCGAAAATATGAAGTACGCCGTAAGAACAATTTAATAACTTGTATAATTTTAATTTGTAAATACCTTGCCGGATACTCCTCCGGCTGTTTATGGCTGGCCAAGATCATTCTGCTTAGAGTACGGCGAGACATCTACATCTTGCTGGGGTTCGGCGTCTTCATCAGGCCGACCAATGTGGGGGACTCCACTACATGGAGCATCCTCACCTTCCATAACGATAAGCGATAACTTGATACGCCGATAACGTACAGTGCTGTCGCTGACACTGTAAGACTGTCTGTAATGTGACAACGTCATAAGTGAACATATATCAAAACTGTAGAATTACGCAATGCTGCTCAGCAAGTCCCTGCTGCGTCGACCAGTCACGTCTTGTCACGTGTACACGTAGTCATCTTATAACGATACTTAGAGACACTTCGTGACACAGTCACAACAGACAGGGATCGCGGGTTCGAATCTCCGACCGGACGATGTGTGTGTTTATGTGCGAAACACATAAACTCCCTACAGCTTCAGCAGCAAGTAACGATGTACTTCTGCTGATTTTTTAGTCATAAATTTCTCTCACCCTCTTCCTGCCTCTAGCAGCTCTACTGAGAGAGACCGGCGTCTTGTCCGGCTGGGGGAACCTATACACCGATGAAACCGGCCCTTATGAGCCAGGCATGCCTCGAGAAGGAGCAAACACACACACACGCACACATATATATTCTTTTATTTGTCATTTGACTGCAGCCACGCCGGAGCACCGCCTTTAGTCTAGAAAATCGAACCGATGACTCATTATTTTGTATGCTTAGTCCCACTACGTTACGGGGACGTAAA
>NC_043006.1:41678988-41698988 GCF_006345805.1 Octopus sinensis
TAATGATGATGATGAACAGGGACTCAATATGTGCCAAAAATTTCAAATCAACATTATTCGGATTTTTACATTCTGAGTTCAGATCTGTTATGTTGATTTTAGACTTTCTTCACTCTATGGGCGATAAGATCAGGCAAAGTAATCGACCAATCCTATCAAATAAAACTATTGCTCATATACCTATGCTACAAATAATTATCATCTTGATATCGGTGCTCTTGTTTATTTGTAGCGTTGTTGTTTTTCTTCTGTACTCAAAATTGTTCTCATATGAGTGTAGTGTCGTGGCAGATTTGGAAAAGCATACTTTCCGGTTTCTCATTCTATCAATATTCATTCTGAGTTAAAAACTCACCGAGGTCGAATTTGCTATTTATCTTTCCCCATCTATTTTTAAATAATTTTTTGTCGCCCTTTTCAAGCCTAGCCAGGTTCATGGGCCCAGTTTCCCGGTATCTGTGGAGTATGTGTCCCCCCAGCTGGACGAGACGCCAGTCCATCGAAGCGTTACTCAAGAAACAGGAAGAGAGAGTGAGAGAAAGTTGTGGCGAAAGAGTACAACAGGGGTCGCCACCACCCCCTGCCGGAGCCTCGTGGAGCTTTTAGGTGTTTTCGCTCAATAAACACACACAACGTCCGGTCTGGGAATCGAAACTGGGATCCTCCAACTGCAAGTCCACTGCCCTAACCACTGGGACATTGCGCCTCCACTTTTAAATAAGTACCAGTCACATACTGGTGTCAGTATAATTGACAGCTTATATTTCTAGTCATGTTCGTGTCTTTGAAATCGTTATTTTTATTAGTCTTTTTAGTCGATAATTTGCATTCAGTGTTGTTTTGTTTATATTTCTGTTTGGTCTATATATTCTATGTGTCTTTCTTGGCAATGCCAATATACATACTGCATATAAATATTAATCTTGCCGAAGATTTCCTTTATATTTTCTTTTGTCTATCGCTCGACTTACATGTTGCAACGTGCTTATATAGTATCTCATTCATTTCTGGAGCGAATTCAAATGAATGTATCGATTAAGAAGAAATGTTAATGAGGATGTTTGTAAGCTTTTGAATTATTCTCCGCATCAGATTACATGGCCATGCCTCAGAATAGTATGATTTGATCACTTTTAGTGACAGATGTTAAAGAATATTTACAATGTATACATACCATTTCGTGTCTGACTTCCTTTTGCAGAGCATGTATAATATATTTTTTGTCTCTTAATATAACTAACCAATGAAGTAACTGTATTTTCGTATTTCTAGCTTCACAGATTACCTCTATTTGTTTTAATATTTCTTACCATCCTCTGCACATTGGCCATATTATATTTCTTAGCTTTTTAATTATATTTTCATTCACACACACACACACAGACGCACGTGTGTACCGAGGGCCTCTTCCAATTTACCTCGGCTAAATCTTCTCGTAAAGCTTTGGTTGTCACAAGGCTGTTGTAGGAGACACTCAGCGAAGGTGCCACAACATTGGGACTAATCAGAAATGTACCCATACTTGCGCCTTGCGCATTTACAATGAACAAGGGAAAATGGATTTTATAAATAAGCGTCTATTTGATATATTATCGAATTGTTGGAAATGAGATGGCGTACACCAAATAGTGTTAAACACACACATTTATATACAGGTACATGTAATATTACATTATATACATACTCACACACATATGTATATTTATTTCTTTATTGCCCACAGGGGCTAAACATACAGAGGACAAACAAGGACAGACAAAGGGATTAAGTCGATTACATCTTTTACTTCTTTTAGTCACTGGACCGCTTTGAAGAGTTTAGTCGCAATCCCAGCACCTGTTTTTAAATGTAGCATATATTTTGTCGGTCTCTTTGCCGAACCGCTAGTTAACAGGTACGAAAAGAAGCTAGCACTGGTTGACGCGCTGTGATGAGCGACAAACACATGCTCAGAGGCACACAAGCATGTGTGTGTGTGTGTGTGTATGTGTGTGTGTGTGTGTGTTTGTGTGTGTGTGTGTGTGCGCGCGCGTCTGTCTGTCTGTCAGTACATATACGATGGACTTGTAGTCTCTGTCTCCCAAATCCACTCACAAGGTTTTGGTCGGCCTAGGGCTATAGTAGAAGAGATTTGCTCAAGAATCCATGCAGTGGGACTGAATTTGGAAACGAAATTCTAACCTTACCACACAGTCGTCTCTGCGTCGATATTTAAATTACTTTGGAGCAGAAGCACTGAGAAGGTCAAAGAAGACAAAATATTGTTTTGCATTAAACAGCTTTAATAAATTTAAATCTTCCATTACAAAACTATGGAGTGCTTACTGATTTTAATACCAGCATTCAATCATTGTGTGATAAAATGTGGTGCTATTGATTATAATTAAGTCAGCGATTAAATAGTTTTGAGAGAATTTGAAAAAGCGAATTTCAAAATATGTTAGACGATAGCGAAAGGTAGAGTGAAGATATTCTCAGAGAAACTGATAACCAATTGACGAAATTAAATGACATCACGTTCATGTGTTCTATAAAGCATTCTTTCACTAGTTAAGAAAATCCTGCAGAATAAATAGTGTAAGCAACTGGAACTGAAGGATATCCGGGATAAAATAGATAATTTTATTTTCAATAGTTTAAAAGTAATTATAAGAAAGAACATGGTGGAAATGTTGTTCTACAAAACTTTGACAAGCACGGAACAAATAGAAACCTCGTATCTCCCTTCCCACATAACCGAAGGAAAATTAATGAATAATAAAGCGACATATTTCGAAATAGTTCACAGCATTTAAATATCTTTGAAGAAGCGATTTACGCACAGTGAGGGATTATTATATTTTACGTTAATTGGTCTGTAGAAGTTTGAATTAGTTCTAATTCATTCTCTTGGCAGTATTTAGACGATTTGCAATTCAAATCCCTGATTTGGTTTTTAAATTTATTTTTTGACAAATTCTTAGTAAAATGCGCTCGTAATCACAGTGATTTTAAAAGTGCATATCAACGAGTTCCTTTTAAAATATATTTCGTGTTTTTTCTTCTGCAATGTTAATTCAAGGACAGAATAAAATTATATCTATTATGTACATGAATAAAAATATACTTTAAAGGATTGTAGGAAAAGCAGGAGTGTTTGAAATAGTATATGAAAATACAGATAAGGATGGAAAAGTAAAATAAGACTTATTTATAGCAGCATTTGCATTCGGTAATGAAGAAAAAGTGGTTTGTTATTTGTAAAGCATATACTCATTAATTAAGAAAGATCTATATGTTCAGTTTAATTTGAATACTTTCTGTCAGACATTCATTCGGAGATATCAGATTTGAACATATCAGAAGAAAATTAAATTAAAATTTTAATAACATATTTCTTATGCTCACACGTTTATTTGAATGCGTCCTCCTTGGCATTTTTACAAAATTCAATCTTAAATTTAATCTTCATGATAGCTGCTGGTAATAAACGGTGGTATGTTTTATATCCGTACAATTGCTGTTATATTGAATAAAGTGCCAGAAGTTGGAAATAATAAATAACAAACTAATAACAGAATAAAAATCAAAGAAGAAAACAAGAACCAACAATTGCAAGTCTTATAAAATTAAACACTACAACACATAAAAAAGAAAAAAAAAAACATAGAAATATTAATTATACTAACAAGTAGCCAAATAATTAATTTAAACATAAAATTTCAGTATATGAAAAGAATTCTTTAAAAGTGGTTCTGTATTACAATGTGTCTTGTTATGTAACGGACAAGTTTTGTATTCATCATACGAAAAGTTATTCAATTTGGCATTCTAAACAGCCAAAGATATATATTACGGCTCGAAATTGCAAAGATTAAATTAATAGTTTTTATTTATTGCCTGCATAATGAAAGAGAACAGTTCGACTTATACACTCACGTGCACACACATATCATGTACGTATATACGAGAGGCTGCTGAGAAGCTCTTGGGTTTGGATAAAAGAAAATACAGGAGAATCAGTTAATTGTGATTTTACCCACCATATTCCCTTCTCTGACTGATAAACTTATTGCAGTGGTCCTTCAGATTTTCTAAGGCATGTAAAAGAGCTCGGAATGTCGGGCCTCCAACCAGGCCTTTCGAAAGACCCGTAAAGCCAGGAGCATTTCAGCACCTCCTCATGTATTCATACACACACATACATACATACACACACATGCATACATACCTCCACACGTATGCATGAGATAAAAAAAGCGCCTTGACCTAGTTACAACATTCTCAAACGATGTAGGGTTGAAGTTTGATCAGGATAAATGTTGTTATATGGTTGTGTGAAGGGGGAAAACTATAACCCAGACTAGTAAAATCTCCATGAATGATTTGAGTGTTTGCCTTGTATCTGACGAGGAATGCTACGGGTATCTAGGGGTGGATGAAAATATATCTTACAATGGCACCTGTAACAAAACCCGTGCCACTAAAGAATATTACAGTCAAATAAAGAAAATTTCGACCTCAGAACTCTTTGCATACAATAAAACAGTGACCCACAATGTGTTTGCAGTGCCAGTACTCATACCAACATTTGGGTTGCTTAACTGGACGCTTGATGAGATCTAAGCCATTGATATGAAAACCCGAAAAATACTAACAAACACACATAATGTCTACCCAAAACGAAAGCAAGGCGGCAGAAGCTTAACACCGTTCCAAAGTGCCTTTGAATGACGTATCATATCCCTTTTAACCACCAAGTGTCGAAGTCCATCCCTTGACCAATTTTGCTTACATGAGGTTGATAACATCATAAGACTTAGAAGGCAGCTTCTTTGTCTCATAATCTAGAATATATGCCCAAAGAAGTCACACGACTCAACTTCAACGTATCATCAGGTGAAAGGATGAGCCTATATGAGCATGGATATATTAGTAGAAACTCCGTGATGATAGTAACATCGATCATCAAAGCAGGTTATCGTGGACCACTAGCTGGATTACTACCTCTCACTTTGAAGGATATGCATTTGCAATCCAGGAACAGGAAATATCAAACAAATGCCTGATGCACAAAAGGGATAGAGATGCGGGAAAAGCAGTAAAGTGTGACAAAGGAAGCAGTCTTTGTGGAGTTTACACTGAAGATATCACCCACATCATAAACAGTTGTCCGAAAATGTCATCACGTCTTCATATGGTTGTGGTCTTATGGCAGATAGCAAGTTAGGGTGCTTGATATACTTTGCATTTTTCATATTAAACCCTCAGCGATAGGAATGAAAAAATAGCAATCAGTAGAAAGCTTGTTTTGTTTTCAACATGTCATTGGAGTGGCAAATGACATTTGCCACTGGACCACATAGAGGGCCAATCACCACATAGAATACGTAAAGCAATACATTTATCTTGATCTCCAAGTGTCATTTTCAAGTAATACTTGTGTCTTGTGTGAATTGCCTAATGTTCTCCCTAAGAGTCCTTGAATGCATATTTCCCAAAGATGCTGCAAAAATGTCTGGGTCATTGCGACATCTAGCTCTTGAAGTTATGCAAGCCAAAGCAAATTAAATTGGAGAACTAAAACAAAAAATGGCCGTCCACAATGGAAAGAGCAATTACCTCTTTGATATAACAAATGACAATAGCATCTGAAGTAAGCATTTAAATCAAGTTACTCTGAAAAATGGTTTTAAAATCACACAAAAAGAACAAAGGCATTCTTAAATGACAAATAGGAACATTTCACGTCCTGCATACTACATCATATTTCAGTAAATTTGTTATATAGGTGTTATTCTGTGGACCAAAAGCTAGGTGAGGTGCAGCAAATCTGATTCTATGTTCAGAAAGAGCACCCTAGAATTAACTAAACTCACCCAAATTACATCTTACGAAAGAAACACTTTTTAAGATTTCTTGCAGTTTTATTTATTGTAATGTCGCTACTTCAACTTTCCCGATTCTTCGAGGATTACAAAATATATCGGTAGTTCATGCGTACCTCTGAGTGTATATGAGCGCTCATGTATATGTGTGTATGTGTGTATGTATGATATATGATGGTATAATGTGTAATATGAAGGTATAATGTGCAACATACCCTAAAGGATTTGTAAGCTTCTAATATAATTTCGACGTCAAACAGCACTTTAGCAGAATCTTCACGGCATCTGGTATGTTTTACAGCGATTTGTTCTGAATTCAAATCCCAGCGAGATTCAAATCCCATCCTTTCCGGGTCAATAAGATATAATACCACTAGAACGTACCTTCGAATCAAAGCTTCTGGTCTTGTATCTAAATTAAAAATTATCATCATTGCTGTTGCTGTTCTAGTTGTTGATGTTGTTATTTTAGTTGAAAATACTTAGCGGCATTTCATCGGTCTTTACGTTTTGAGTTCAAATTCTATAGTGGTTGAATTTGCCTTTTATTCTTCTGGAATCGATGCAATTGACTTAAAATTCTCAGAAAATTGCTGACTTAGAGCCAAACTGTGAAATCATCATCATCATCAGCATCATCATCATCACCATTATTAGCATCATCATCACCATATTTTATTTTGTGTTTCTACGGAGGCGCACTGAGTGAATCGTCACGCGTTCTACTAAAATTTCCTGTGCAATTTCTTTCGGGTGTTTACGCTTTCAGAGTTCAAACTACAACGATGTAAATTTTACCTTTCTTCTTTTCGGGTTTGAAAAAATAAGCACCATTGAAGCACCGAGGACTATATAATCACCAATCACAATCCCTAAATTTGCTGGCCTTGTGCCAAAATTAGAAACCATTATTATGTATGCTAATTTGTTTCTGGATCCTTGGCCTCCCAACTAAACTTCAGGTTATATATCTTGTTTGCCATTTCAAATGTTTTGATGTAGTATTTCTCCTTATTTTATCATACAACATAAAATCAAGCACAACCACGTCATATAATATGTGCGCTCTGTTGAATATCGCATTGAGATATTGAAATACAAAATGGACACTTCCATAATAAGAAAAACACATTTTCTCCTTATATGAGAATGGATTCAGATTTAACCGAAAAATGGCAAGCTTATTTTTACATTTGAGAATATGTAACTCACCCGCGTCCCTTCAAATTTTGTACATGCATAAGCTTACACACAACTTACATTTATTCATGCAATTATACATTCTCGCACGCACACGTTAAAACTTTTGAGTGCCATGACAGAATAAAACATGTGTGCGTGCGTGTATATATACATATAAGTATATGTGTGTGTGTAATTGTGAGCGTGTATGTTTGTCTGCATACATGTATACATAACATATACATATAATATAAAATAACATATAAAGTTTTACATATATATATATATATATATTATATATATATATATATATATATATATATATAGATATATATATATATATATATATATATATTTATGTATATATATATCATGTATATGTATATATAGAAATATATAGATAAGTGTGTGTATGCATATAAAACTTATATATCCACTTCTAAATGTAGTTACAAGTGTATGTATATAACCAATCGAAAGCCATAAATTAACCCCAATAATGCATTTTTAAATCTTGTGTTTAGTAAACAATATATTCAATATGACAGCCGTAACTTTGTGCTCAAAGCTTTTTGAATAAGTTACATGTCTCCTGTTGTTTAATAAATAACATTCCACTATTCGTCCGCTGTTGGTGTTGCCGCTGGTTATTTTGTTCTTGCACTTTCCTTATTTGTTTCTTTTCTTCTATCTATTCGTGCTTTTGCTCTCGAATAATACATACATACATACATACATACATACATACATATATATATATATAATATATATATATATATATATATATATATATATAATATATATATATATATATATATATATATGTATGTGTGTGTGTGTATAAATATATATATATATATATATATATACACGCACACATGAATATATATGCAATGCAAACATATAGCATATATCATATATACATACATATTTATACATGTATATATATATTTCTGTGTATGTGGTGTGCGCATGTGTGTAAGTATATATATATATATAATATATATATATATGCGTATATATATATATATATATATTATATATATATATATATATATATATATATATGTATTTGCGTGTTTGCATATGCAAATGCACACACACATAAGCATAGATTATATATTTGAATACACGTGTGTGCATGTGCGTGTGTGTGTGTGTGTGTTTGTGTGTGAGTTTGTGTGTGTTTGTGTGTGTGTTTCGTTCAAATAGAAAATGATTTATTGTCTAAAACATGAATGACCGATATTGATTCTTTTTTCTTTACTTTCGACGATGCATATTTTGATTTTGCTCGCATCATTTTACCCTTATTTTATTTGTTTCTAAATAAACGTTCCTTCTCTTACCATACATGGTTATACAAGCTACAATTAAAATGCATCCACTAAATTGTATTCTGTTCGTTGGCTTATTAGTTTTTGGTGCCATATCTGCGTTGATTAATAAGAATGGTTACTGGTTCCTGTAGCAGCATGGATTTAATGTGTACGTACCATCGCATGCAATCATTGGATAGAAATAAATATGAAGCAGAGAAAGAGATAAAAATATCCAATAGCCACAAAGACGGTACTTTTGACAATTTTGACAGCCACCATCTTAATCTTTATTTGAGGCTATGATATTCTAATTTTATTTTTCGTTTTGTATCTTCGTAATAGAATGGAATTGCGTAACATACCTTTTTTATTATTGTTTTTATTGTTACTGTCGTTTAAGATTCTGATTTTAGGATTAACTCCCGGGGTTAGTTAGTTTGTTTGTTTTTCTCTAAACATCTCATTTTCTGTATTTTCCGGAAAGAAAATTACGGCGAAATTAAATAAAAATGGAAATAAAGTCATAAAGAGAGAAAGAAAAGAATCTTAAAGCAAAAATAACATTTGAAACAAGGCAAGGAAAATGATTATAGGAAGAGTAAGGACTAAGGAGACGGGAGAGAAAATATTGCAAAATATTGCAAAATATTGCATGAAAAACTTCGCTAACGATACATTTTTAGTGGTGAGAAAAATAAAGAGGCAAAGGAAGAGAGTGTGAAGTAGACAGGGAGAGAGAGAAGAATTATAGATTGAGTAGGAGAATGAGAGAGAGAATGGCTAGTAACAGAAATATGTGTTGGGTAGAATTAAATATTTTAGTTTTGAAACATTGATGCACATCATTATTGGATTATGTTTCGTTAAGTGTGGAAATCGAAACAAGATTATTTGGTCAGAAAAAGTTAAAATAGGAAAAAGGACAATAAAAGAAATAACAAAGAATTAAAAATTGCATAGAAGAAAGAGCGGAAAATATGAAGGTGGTCGGAAGGTGGATGCTTTGAAAGTGTGAGCCAGGGAGATATGGAATGATATATATAGGCAGGATAAAGATTATGATATGATGCATAATATATGAGGAGAAGAGAATCAAAAAAAGAGAATTGCAAAAGAGATATGAAAAATATAAACATAAAGAATAATATGGAGGAATAGCAATATAAGAAGTTATCAGAATTAGAGAAAAACAAACTGATAATATTTGAAGAAAGGAAGACAGAGCGTACAGCAACATGAAGGAACATGAGAAAGAAAAATAGGAAGTAAGCTACAAAAATATTACAAATAAGAATAACATGAGAAAGAAAACATTATTAAAATATGAGTGGAGTCAAAGAGAAAGGAAATATGGGGGAAACAAGAAACTACAATAGATAGTAAAATATAGAAATGAATCCGGAAGAAAGTCTAGAGAAACGAATATAGAAAAAGAGAGAAAATAGTGAAAAGCAAACAAATAAACTTAATTAGTTAGGAATTGAGAGGGATGGCGAGAAATGAACGAAATAAAGTTAAGAAAAAAAGACAATGAATTAAAAATAACGAATGCAAGAAAAAAAATGGAAACGCAGAAAGACGGAACAAAAGAGAAATAAAACATGTATGGACAGAAACATGAAAGATAAAATGGAATAGAGTCAAATCCTGACATATTCATATAGACTGAGATTTATACAGGAGCGCCGTAGTGTCTTTCTCATGGTTAATATCAATCGAAGTCGAATGAAATGATTGTTAAATGATTCTTCCCAAGTGGCATGATTCCAGAAAATCCTCAGAGCATATTTTTCAAATCGAAATCTGGAGATATAAATAAAAAAACAACAACTGTTATTTAAGTAGATGAGAGGATGCTAAAACTTTATACTGTAAAGCAGTAATGCTGTTGTCAGTCAACAGCTCTTGACTATTGCCAACGCTTTCAAAATCTAATACGAACTAAATGATTGTGACGGTGAGACACGGGCGATTAAATTGTCCTTAATACTTGACTGTGACTTACTTTTCATTGAAGGAATGATTTACTTCATGAAAAGCAAAGTTGATCACCATAATATTTGAACACGTTTTCTTTTTGGACCCATTTTCATTTATTTGTTTTATGCGAGACTTTCCTTACCATCGTATCAGACAGTTTAGCACTATATACGTCATATACACGCATACCTATACATATATACACTCATATACATATGAAAACATATATGAATGTATATATATATATATATATATACGTACGTATATAATATTTATATATATATATATGTGTGTGTGTGTGTGTGTGTTAGTAACGAGGATGTACAATTGTCGTGTTAGTTATTTACATTCTGTTCACCTAAATTGGAGCTGGGCGGATTACACCGAACTGGCAAGGTGCCTTAATTCAAGTACCTAATTCAACTGAATGTAAATTATTTTTTATATATATGTATATACAATATACAAGGTGATATCAAAAAATTCCAGGTCTTTTTATGATTCATGAGAAATAAGTTATTTACCTAAGTTTTAACATCATGTCCTTCGAAACAGTCAGCTTCCGCAGCAATATACCGGTCCCAGTGGTCCTGCCACTTCGGAATCCGGCCTGGAAGCC
Organism: Octopus sinensis; assembly: GCF_006345805.1. Lineage (NCBI taxonomy): Eukaryota > Metazoa > Mollusca > Cephalopoda > Octopoda > Octopodidae > Octopus > Octopus sinensis. The sequence continues at coordinate 41,689,959 of NC_043006.1, forward strand.
GTTTTCCGTAAGTGAATGAAGAACATTCTGAGATTCGTTCTGGATTTCGACAGCGGTGTTAAAACCGTGACCATTTCATCTCGGGGAAGAGATGGACGTTTGCATGTGATAAATCTGGCGAATAAGGTGGATGCGGTAGGGATACCATGTCGTTTTTGACGAGGTACTCAATATTGAGGAGAGATCGGTGTCAGAGTACATTGCTGTCATCAACAATCCAATATTCCATGAGCCACAGATCTGTCGTTTTCGCAGGATGGGGCTCCGGCAGGGGGTGGTGGTGAACTTGATTCTAAAAGCACATTAAATGCTCATACAGCACTAGGAGAGAAGACAAAGAGACAAAATAAACTAGCAAAAAATGTGGTTTTAGAGTCAAGTTTTGGCTGCTATTTCCAGCATGGTGGTTTCTCTTAGATACCCTAAATTATAATTTTAACAATAATTATTACCTTTGAAGGTTTTTATTACCATGCTGGCCACCTGATAAGATCGGTATGTAAATAACGATCTTATCCTTATTTATATAAATTCATATATATATATATATATATATATATATATATGGCCCAGTGGTTAGGGCAGCGGACTCGCGGTCGTAGGATCGCGGTTTGCGCGAAAACACCTAAAAGCTCCACGAGGCTCCGGCAGGGATGGTGGTGATCCCTGCTGTACTCTTTCACCACATCTTTCTCTCACTCTTACTTCCTGTTTCTGTTGTACCTGTATTTCAAAGGGCCGGCCTTGTCACTCTCTGTGTCACGCTGAATATCCCCAAGAACTGCGTTAAGGGTACACGTGTCTGTGGAGTGCTCAGCCACTTACACGTTAATTTCACGAGCAGGCTGTTCCGTTGATCGGATCAACCGGAACCCTCGTCGTCGTAACCGACGGAGTGCTTCCAAATATATATATGAGTGTGAATCATTCATCTCGTTTAATTATTAATTTAACGATGAACTTCACTTTAACTTCTGGTCTATGTCGTCTAACGTGTGTTTCTCATAACGCTTCACTTCATGTTTCACTTATTCATATATATATACCATTTCGCTCATTCACTGGATTGGTTTCACTCTATTACTTTATCTCTCACTCTGTCTCTCTCTCACACACACACACACACACATCACACCACACACACAGGTATACACTCTTTCGCTCTTTCCCTCTCTCTTTCCGTGTATATATACATATACATATATATATAAATATGTGTGTGTGTTTCACTGTGTGCACGTGTGCGTATGTGTGCATATACAACGGTATTCTCATCTCCTTCTCAGTATATGTAAGGCGATGTCAGGAGGTGTATTGAAAATATACAGACACACACACATTCTAATGTATAACATACACGTATATGCGTGTATGTACGTAAACGCATACAGCCATAATTATACATACATACATACATACATACATACATACATACATACATACCTGTACAATCACATACACATACCTCACACTTCTTTGATAATTCATATTGCTTCCATTTCTTGTTTTGCCTTTCTTTGGAATTCTCTTAGAAGCGTTTCTGCATCTCTTATCTGTGACCTCAACGTGTCACTCTTGCATCTGGCGGCTAACGTTTCTAACTATTTATCTTCATATTTACATAACTATTTATCTATTAATCTACAAACACACCGTCCCCTCCATCTCACTCTTCCATTTTCCCTGTCTCTCTCTTTCTCTCTCTCATTCTATATCTATTTATCTATCTAGCGCATTTCCATATATCTATTATCACCTTGTGATATATCAGTTCTGTCTTATATCTCTATCAACTCTGTATCTCTGACTCTGCTTCATAATTGCTTATGTATTTGTACACTAGTATACATACATGTATATATGTGTGTGTGTGTCTGTGTGTATGTATAAATATATATATATATATATGCATATGCGCGTGTGTGTATTTTTGTGTATGTATGCATGTGTGCGTATGTGGTGTGGGTGATGCCTGGTCGGTTTCTGTTTGTATATCTACTTCCTTAATTCTCTTGTAGATTCATTCAATCTACACAAGTACGTAGCTGATTTCATCACCCTGCATCACACAAGCTCAATAATCCTCTAGGTCCCTTTCATAATGACTCTCTTTCCTCTCTGTCTTCCCTCCCTTCCTCCCTCCCTCTCTCTGGTAAACGTTCTATCTAACTACGCTAAGGTCTTACCATCTGACATACATTGAACTAGTCTCCACCAGCTATGTAATATAAGCTACTAAGCAGCTGTTCCTTGTTGCTGACAAGTAATGTCCGTCTTACCATGATAAATTCATTTGATCATTGCACTACTTTGGATATGCTTTCATATCGACTTCTGCCTTCATTTTTGATCACGTTTCTTTACATATTTTTCCTTATTCTCATCACCGCTGTCTTTATCATTGCTTCTGTTATTATTATTGTTGTTCTTTGAATTTGCTGTTTATTCTTCATCATACAGCGGCAGATGGCATTACTTTGTTGTATTAGCTATTCCTTCTGTTGTTTTAACTATTTACTCTTCCACTTGCTTCAGTCACTTGACTGAGGCCATGCTGGAGCACCTCCTTCAGTCGAGCAAATCACCTCCCAGGACTTATTCTTTGTAAACCTAGTATTTATTCTATCAGTCTCTTTTGCCGAACCGCATTGTTACGGAGACGCAAACACACCAGCATCGTTTGTCAAGCGATGTTGGGGGAGCAAACACATACACACATACATACACACACGCACACACATACATATATATATATATATATATACATACATATATACGACGGGCTTCTTCCAGTTTCCGTCTACCAAATCCACTCGCAAGGCTTTGATCGGCCCGAGGCTATAGTAGAAGACACTTGCCCAAGGTGCCACGCAGTGGGACTGAACCCGGAACCATGTGGTTTGTAAGCAAGCTACTTACCACACCGCCACACCTACGCCTGTTGCTAGTCTTAATGATGTTACTACTACTACTACTACTACTACTACTACTACTACTACTACTACTACTGTTGCTGCTGTTTTGGGGGTTGATGAAGTTGTTGTTTCTATAGTTATTAATTCTTCACATTATTTTTCCTGTTTTTTTTTTCAAATTGTGTTTACGTTGTTATAATAATTACGTATCAGAATCGTTAGCACACCTGACAAATGGCTAAGCGGCATATTCTATCTTTCTTTACATTCTGAGTTCAAATTTCATCGCGGTCGACTTTACCATTCATCCCTTTCAGTATCGATGTAATGAATACCAGTTCCGCACTAGGGCCCGGTTAATTGATTAGCTCACTGTCCCAAAATTCTGAGCGATGCGCCAACACTAGAAAGAAAAGTTAGTATTTGTATGTAGCGCATTCATGCCGGTGTATTTACTATCAATGCCACGGAGGTTGCTGAAGATGTGTTGTTTGTGGTATGATGATGTCTTCTTCTTCCAATCAGGACTCACGCCATTAGCCACAAAAGATACTCTTTAATTCGAGCCTACTCTAAGCTACTAAGAATGCGTGTGCCAACTTGAAGATCCACCCACCACATGCGGTAGACTGGTGCTTGCGCGGGCGCGAAAGCTACGTTGTTATCCTCATTCCGTAAATGATGGCTTTTAACCGGTGGAGAGCTGAACCATCCTGGGGTACAAAGGATTTGCAATCTAGACTAGGGTCTGAAAGTTTACCACACCATAGTGGATTACATCATGGTTCCTCTGCTTTGTGACAGAAGAAGGCAGAAAGAGTGAGAGAAAGTTGTGGTGAAAGAGTACAGCGGGGTTCACCACCCTCCCCCGCCGAAGCCTCGTGGATCTTAGGTGTTTTTGCTCAATAAACACTCACAATGCCCGGTCTTGGAATCGAAACCGCGTTCTTACAACCGCGAGTCCGCTGCTCTAACCACTGGGCCATTGCGCCTCCACGTATGTTGTTGTTGTCTTCCTCCAGATCCAAACTGAACAATGTTCCAAAGTGTTCAAACTGTGACTATCACATTGACTTCCATATACCCAGAACTAATCCTTTTAATTTTGTATTGACTAACGTGAGAAATATGAACGAAATATTGATGTTTGTAAGTGACCAAGTGAGCGTTTACAGGCTGGCTCATTAGCCCCGTCATAAGAATATTGAACACGATGGTGGAGGCGGTGGCGGTGGTGGAAGCGGAAATTGTAGGGACGATAGTGATGCTGCTGAAAGGGACGATGGTAACAGTTGCGATGATTATGACAATAAGGATGACGAACACTACCACGACGCAGAAGGTGATAGTATGGAAGCTGCTGCTGTAGGTTATTATGATGATAGTGGTGATACTGATGATGATGATGATGATAATGATGACGATGACGATAATGATGATGCACCGGTCCCTTGAATAGTTATTCATTTACGGTTGAGTGAACTGGAGTAACTTAGAATGAAGTATTTTTCTCAAGAAGACCACGCCCCGCCTGGCCTGGGAATCGAGGTCACAGTATTAAGATTGTGAGTGCAACTCCCCCACCACAAAGATTCGCGCCTTCACTTACTTCGTGCACGACTTTCGGTTCTATTCTGCCAAAGTCACACTTGATAGCTTGTTATTCTTAAGCCATTTTGTCGACTTTCGACAGAGATACGATCAAAAAAATTCCATCTATGGACATCCCTCCTATTCTCAGTTACAGTGTTTATAAAAATCAAATGATCTAATATCTTTTTTGCTTCGTACCATTTGAAGAAGATATGGCTTCTATTTCTTGCAGATCAAACGCCGGGTTTGGATAGCCCTTCTTGGTTCTTTGACAGGTCCCCAGAGATGGAGTGGAAACGTGGTAATTATGTGTTAATCGTGCAGATGATCATGAATGTGGTAACTATAGATGATAACAATAGAATAACAATAGAACTGCTGATGTCTAGATTCTGCTAGCACTAAAGGAACTTACATAATCATAGCAAAGTTGATGGAGTTAGCTATAGTAATAGAATACGAATCAAAGATTTTGTGATAAGTCAGCTGAAACTATTAAAATGACAATAGCATAGGGAACGGAAAATGAGGCCTTTGCCAATAGCTATAATCACTTTGCTATAAACGACAACATATTCTAAGATGCAACAGATGAAAGTTCTACTAAATGGAATAAAACTAACACAAGATTGGCTACACCAGATATAACAAGTATGTAAGCGTCATAAACTGTCGGACCGGCAATCGCGCCCAAAGTATTAAATTATAAATATCGTTTGTTCTAATGAAAAGAGATAAGTGCAAGAGTGTCTCTAAACGTTAATCGCAAAATTACAGTATTAAAATTCAATTGTTAGATGTCGGTTGCTTTTAAAGATATCGTGTAAGAATTCGATACGCAATAATTTATGCGCATATACATGAATATATACACACATGCATATGTGTATATATGCATGTACACATATATCTTATATATATATATGTTATGTATATGTATATGTATATGTATATATATATATATATATATATATATATATATATATATATATATATATATATATATATATACACACATACATACATGCATAGATATATGTACATATAAATAGACATATTACGTGCATACATACATATATATATATATGCGCAGAATGTGAAACAGGGAAGTAGATAGACTGAGAGAAAAAGAGAGGGGGGATAGAGAAAGAAATAGAGAGAGAGAGAGAGAGAGAGAGAGAGAGAGAGAAGAGAGAGAGAGAGAGAGAGAGAGAGAGAGAGAGAGACGTTTGGTTGAAAATGACAGAATTGGGTCTGAAAAACAGCAACAGTTTTTGATAAATATACACTCAGAATTATTTTTTAAGTCCACATTTTAATATTTCAACCAAGCTAACAGATATAACTGTTTTAATTGTGCTTGGCGTTGTTCTGATAATTTTAACGATCAATAATACCGACCTTCCGTTTTAGAATTTCTTTTTGATTACAGAATTTTTGTTGCCATTCTTACCAAAAAGAAATAAAATTACCACCAATATATTTATGCATTGAAATCATATTCAGTCTCATAATAGAATGTATTTTTAGCTAAGATTACGTATCAAAAGTACTAACATACTCTGACAAAATTATCGATTGCAATATAAGAACATTTCCGTGTAGATCTTTATCGTCCCAAGTATTTCAATCCGACGGAACACCTTGACTGCGTTATGATTTTTGTGTCTGTACAGACATATAACTGACTAGTTTAAGGGTTAAACATAAACTCGATCGACTACTACTGCTACAGAAAAACAATTCGGTATTAAGGATAGAAGATTGAGTACAGTTATTGCATATACGAGGAAAAGGCTATGAAATTATTAAAATGCATATTTGGATGGGGTATTATAGAAGACAACAAGACCCTAATATTAATGTGATGTAGAAAGTGTTGTTTATCTTTTAACTTTATCTTCACAGCGAGATTAGATATGTATTTTATATGTATTTCTTTTAAAAATCGTGTGCGATTATATATATATATATATAATATATATATATATATATATATATATATACAGTGAGAATTTACAAAACAACAGAAAAGACTAAGACGGGTGTGTAAAGTGAGAGAGAGAGTGTAAGACTGGGATATATATATATATATATATACAGTAGACCATCGCCATATTGCGGTTCGCCTATCGCGGTTTATTACTTAAGCTTACATCGATTCCTCCGTGGTGTTGTTTTGCATTTATAACAAAATAAATATATTCGAATTATAAAAATACTAAAGAATATGCAGTACTCTTTCTACTTCTCGGATTTTCACATATCATGGGGGGTTTTGGAACGTAACGCCCGCGATGGTTGAGGGATTAACCTATATATATATATATATATATATATGTAGTATGAAAGGTATTGGTGTCAGGTAATGCTGAGTAAGTGCTATGGACAGATTATAGTTAAGCTCTAGGTTCGATAATGAGGAGCCCAACGTAGGTCGTGTATTAGCATGCATACATATAAAAAATTAACAGAATGAGATAAGAAAACCAAGGTTGTGAATAGCTTTCAGAACATTTATAAAGAGAAGGTCTTTCAGCTGTTTCCGGTATATTTTATACATCCCTTCATCAGAGACGGTGCGAGATGTTTAAGTAATAGTTATTATAGAGAAGATATGAATTACAGATTCATTCCTCCACTTCACTCTGTATTTCATATATATACATACATATATATATATATATATATATACACAGATAGATAAATATATACACACACATACATATATACATACATACATATTTATTTACACACATACATAAATGCATACATACATATTTATTATCATTACTGTTGTTAGTATTATTATTATAATTATTTTAATATTGCATTTCTCTCCTCTCCTTTTCGTTTACTCAAATACTGACACAGGCACATATGTATGCATGTATATGTGCGTATATATATATATATATATATACGGCGGTGCATCAGCATGTCCGCAGCTCTGAGCTGAAACTAGAGAGAAAAAAATATATATACATATATCAGCGGACGTTGAAGTAATCCACCAAAAGCTACAAGATCGTCCCCTTGGTGTATGTTCGTATCAATTTTTTGCTCTGTCAATTCTATACTTGTTGCAAAGTGTCCAATGGATAATCCTTTCTATATTGTCATGACGTCACTTATATTGTTTCTGGGCTAGTGGCAGTCATTGACTGGTAATATGCCATACGATTTCATCATTTTGAACCCTAAATTCTGCACTTATCACTTTCTAATGTGTTTATTCTGTATTCGATGTAATTCGTTCTTAGTCCTTGCTCTTGGACAGCACAGATTAGAGCCCCTGCTTCCAGTTTTAAATGGCTTTAAGTCATCCATAACCATCTTTTTTCTCTTTCTTTTTCTTATCTTCAACATCCCTATGAAATTCTCCATACTCTCTTTACTCTTTTCTCTCTTTTACTTGTTTCAGTCATTTGACTGCGGCCATGCTGGAGCACCACATTTTAGTCGAGCAAATCGACCCCGGGACTTATTCTTTGTGAGCCCAGTACTTATTCTATCGGTCTCTTTTGCCGAACCGCTAAGTGACGGGGATGTAAACACACCAGCATCGGTTGTCAAGCAATGCTAGGGGGACGAACACAGACACACAAACACACACATACATATATATATATATATACATATATACGACGGGCTTCTTTTCAGTTTCCGTCTACCAAATCCACTCACAAGGCATTGGTCGGCCCGGGGCTATAGCAGAAGACACTTGCCCAAGATGCCACGCAGTGGGACTGCATCTGGAACCATGTGGTTGGTTAGCAAGCTACTTACCACACAGCCACTCCTGCGCCTATACATTCTTTTTTTATCCACCTACTTTCTGCTTCATTCATTCTCAAGTGCTTGTACAGTGCTTTATCTTCCTACATAATCTTTAATCTTCCATCCTACACAAGCTTCCAGTAATAGTGGTTCTGTGATATTTTGCATGCTATGCTATCCTTTCTTTTGCTTTAATGGTGTGTTCGCATCCAATCCGTCCTCTTTCCCCTTTCTTTCTAATTTCACTTTTTGTGTAGAGTATACCATATCTAGTCAGCAACTTTCTCGTCTTTCTCTCTAAGTTGTTAAGTCCATCTACTGTCCATGCGATTGCCTCTGCTCCATATCTAAGGAGTGAAATCGACCAGGTGTTGATAGCTTCAAATCTTATTCCGTCCGTTTAATTTCGACTTAAGAATCCGTCTCAGTCTACGCAAATACTCCACCTTAAATTTTTCTGTCATTTCTTACTCCATTAATTCTCCATTTCCAATATCGCCAAGTACCTATAGCCCATCTCCTCTATCTGTTTCATTACCTCCCCCGACGGTATCGCTATCCCGAGCATACATTTGATTTTGCCTCTCTTTAATATACCACACTTTTTCAGTCCGAACTCCATTCTGATATCAGCACTGAAAGTATACACCGTATCAACGAGGGAACTGACTTGGGATTCATCTTTACCATAAAGTTTGAGGTCATCCATGAATAATAAGAGGTTGACATATTGTTGGCGGCT
>NC_043006.1:41708988-41711488 GCF_006345805.1 Octopus sinensis
AATAAAGTCAAGAGACAACATATTTTCATATATAATAGTGTACAAACGATTCACATATTTATACACGAAAAAGGTGACCTCACATGCTAGAAAAGGCAGTTAAAGCCCAAAACACGAATAAGAGTAACTTCAAAGGGAATCAAAATAAAAACAATATATTTGGAGTTACCCACAGACTCGAGATTCCACAGTAAAATGATAAAGTCTAAGTGATATTGAGAGTCACTCATCCCTGAAGAATAGTCGATGTTACCAAATCCTGAGTTTTAAACTGGTATTTAGTTATTTTAGTTATATATCGGAAGAATAAAATATACGCTTTTTCAGATCAGAAGATACCTGGACATTCCTCAAAACATTTCAAGTAACGCTCAAAAGATATCTCCTATCGAGCATCATAAACATTTATACACGCTTTGTTGGAGAGAATCTAGAATAAGACTTTGAGTAATTAGGAAATTCAATATGATAAGTATTCGAAATCTGAACATCGCTCTGCTGTGTCCTTTTGAAAGCCATTAACCATTACTATTCCCATTTACATGCCTGTGAAATCATTAATACATCTGCTCGTGAACAGGGGATCAATTCATCATATCGAACATTTGTGTAGAAAATTAAATATTTGTGTTTTTAATATTTTTAAATGCATTAAGGCGGCGAGCTGGCAGAATCGTTTGCATGCCGGGCGAAATGCTTACCAGTATATCGTTTGCCGCTACGTTCTGAGTTCTAATTCCGCCGAGGTCAGCTTTGCCTTTCATCCTCTCGGGGTCGATTAAATACGCACCAGTTACGCACTGGAGTCGATACAATCGACTTAATCCGTTTGTCTATCCTTGTTTGTCCCCTCTATGTTTAGCACCTTGTGGGCGATATAGAAATAAGAATCATTAGCACGCAGGGCAGACAGCTAGCGTAGCAGCATTTCATCCGTCTTTATGTACGGAGTTCAAATACAGCCGAAGTCGATTTTGCCTTTTATCCTTTCTGGGTCGATGAAATAGTACCAGTCGATCCTTGAGATCGATGTAATCGACTTACAACCTTCCCCCAAAATCACTGGCCTTGTGACAACATGTGAAATCGATATCTTTAGATGCATTTACGTTTATAATCTTGAATGGATTTTTGAATATTTTTTCTAGTTTTAATAACTGTTGTGAATGAGTATTATTTGTAATTAACACAAGATGTCTTTCTTTGGTTACCATTGATTTCAAAATGCATTATAATAAATTTTAACGTCTTCTCTTAAATTTTCTCTTTTAAAATTCTTCTTAATCTTTCTATTGTAAATGTATTCTTTATGCGTTGAATGATTCGATACAGAAATTGTCAAATTCTGACCCTTACAAGAACATCAGAAATGAATGCCTCATTTATTAATTCGGTTCATAACTATAAGGTTCCGGGTTCGATTCCACCGTGATTTACCAAGGCATAATGCATTTAATAATAGCATATTCTCAGGTCGATCGAAGTCTTGTGGTTTACCCAACAAATCACCCAAGCTACTGCAAGATACTGGAACTGAGATACATATTCCCATCATTTAATTGCCATTCTTTATTCTGCGAGAATCGGAAGAACGCTTCTTCACATCTCAGGAAACTTGTTGTCACCAAAAACCCAGGGAAAATCACCGCTAATTTGTAGTAATCACTGAATAATAATGACAATTACAAAAATAATAACAATAACAAGAGCAGTATTAGTAATAGTAGTAGTTGGTTTCTAATTTAAGAGCAAGGGCAGCAAAATTGAAGAGACATTATGAAGCTTGAGCAAGTGCATCGACGCAAGAATTTGGATTAACACCTTATCTTATCGATAGCAAGACAATGAAAAGCAAAGTACGATCATGGCGGAATTTGAAATGAGAATAAAGGCACCAGAACGAAATACTGCAAGACCCTATTACGATTCGTTTCTAATTTGGGCACAAAACCGGTAATTTGACTGGTATTTTAATTTATCGACCCTAGAGGATTTTAAAATCAAAGCTAGCCTCGATGGATTTCAAATCCATCGAGGCTAGCTTTGATTGGTGCTAAATATATTTTCCCACGATTCTAAGATTCCTGCCACTTCAATAATAGCGAAAATTTCAAAAGTAGTTAATTTCATTTAAATATCTAATGACATAGAAAAACAGAGAAATTATGATCTTTTAATATGTTCAAAGCAACATTACATACATTAGCTAAATCCTTTATCGCGTAATATCGGGGGTTCGAAAAACAAAAATATCAAATATTATCTTGCTAAATGATTCGTCTAATGTTGCCCAATCTTGAGAATATATCGTGTAGAATGTGTTAATACGCACAACTATTTGTCTGTCTTTACCAGTTTTAATTAACCTTGTGTCAGACTTCGTCCAGCTATGTCCAGAAGTAAAATGCATAAGATCAATAAATGGTATATATCAACTCAACCGTTAACAATTCGTCTCAAATCGAAATTGTGTGCCTTTAATATGAGTTTATTCAAGACA
>NC_043006.1:41713988-41736488 GCF_006345805.1 Octopus sinensis
CTTATTAGATGATGCCAATGTCTGTTGCTACAACAATTTCATCATTTTTCTACTTGATAAAATGTTTAATATATATATATACATATATATATGTATATATATATAATAATATATATATATAATATATATATATATATAATAGAGAGAGAGGGAAAACAACATCGAGGAAGAAAACTCTCAACCACCACCACCCCACCATCACAATCACCATCGCTGTCGAACATCATGATGCAAGCATCTCGATAAATCGACATTTTGTTGATTTATTTCCATTTTCTTTCTTATATAACTTCTTCGCTATCAAGACATCATTGCTGAATGAGCACATCTTTTCGATGCACACTTCTTACTCTTAGAAAATTTATATATTATTTTTATTCCTAACTTACAAATAGATAATTAGATGTAATACCTCCAGACAATGATCAGGGCCATAGTTTCGACTTTATGGATATTACCTTGTTTTTTTTTTAATTCTTCATGTTTATGTCATTTTACTGTTGTTTTTGAGGAGCTTTTTTGGTTCTCTTACGATTGTTCTTCAATTTTTATTACCATCAACAGTAAGACACCAATACATTGAATAAAAGATCTACAAGTGAAATGAATACCGACTGTTCTTCTGGTATAAGTTAATGGCGTTGTCTTGTTTTTGATTCTGCATTTTTTTCCTTTTTTCTGATATCAATAATGAAATTAAATTTGATGAAAATGTTGATAGTAATAAAGATGATGATGAGAACCAGGCGACGAGGTGGGGGTGGAAGAGGAAGATGATGGAGGTGGTAATGATGATGTTGATTTTGATGTGGATGTGGAAGACAATGATGATAATAATTATCATGACGATTATGATGATGATGAAGTTGATGATGATGATGATTTTGATGTGGAGGAGGAAGAAGAGAATGACGATTATAATTATGATCATGACGATTATGATGATGATGACAATGATGGTGATGATGATTATGATGATAGTGATGATGGTAACGATGATGTTGAAAATGATGAGAATTACGGTGACGATAATGATGATAATGATGATGATGATAACGACGACGATGATGGCAAGAATGGCGGTGGAGATTGTAAACGTGGGAGGGAAATAGTGATTGTGACTGAATCTGCTTCAACTCGTCATCCGTGTTTTTCTTTTTTTTTTTTTGTACCATGGTTCTTTATTGACATCGGGGCTATTGACAGAGACAAAATCGAAGAGAATATAACAGAACAGAAGAATTCTTACAAAGAACGTGATAGTAATTTTGCTACATAATACAGTTTATTACATGTTTCGTCGACCAATAGGACGTGCTGATGGAAAATTTGACCCAATTGTCCTGTATCCATCGCAATATAAAATTGGTCCTTTTGTTGTAAGAGAGTAAAATAATGAAACCACATTATATGACGTTCAAGAAACTTTGTAACACATACAACGTTGACAGTTTATACATTTAGCCAATTTCTCAGGTATTTGTCATAGATTTCAATGAATTTTCCAAAGGCCAATTCACATATGTGAATTACATATAGAGAACTTCCCCCGTGTATTCGTTAATATTTATTCTGACACTTTCTACTTTCCTTTTGTGGTAGCTTTGATGTATTACATATTACACATATACTCACTTATATATATAGGCGCAGGAGTGGCTGTGTCATAAGTAGCTTCCTTACCAACCGCATGGTTCCGGGTTCAGTCCCACTGCGTGGCACCTTCTACTATAGTCCCGGGCCGACCAAAGCCTTGTGAATGGGTATGTTAGACGGAAACTGAAAGCCCGTCGTATATATGTAGATGTGTGTGTGTGTGTGTGTGTGTTGTGTGTATGTATTTGTGTGTCTGTGTTTATCCCCCAACATCGCTTGACAACCGATGCGGGTGTGTTTACGTTCTCGTAACTTAGCGGTTCGGCAAAAAGAAACCGATAGAATAAGTAGTAGGCTTACAAAGAATAAGTCCTGGGGTCGATTTGCTCGGCTAAAGGCGGTGCTCCAGCATGGCTGCAGTCAGAAACAAGTAAAAAAGTAAAGAGTAGAGTGCATATATAAATATATATGTGTGTGTGTGTGCACCATTTCCAACACTTCTGTCGCATTTCTCGACATTTCGGTCAACATGCACCACTCCGCTCTCAATACCTCCATCCATACAAACACACCGACTCAGACTCATACCTCAACTTCTCCTCCTCCCACCTTAAATATACCAAGCTCTCCATCGCCTACTCCCAGGTCCTCCATCTGCGCAGGCTCTGCAGTGACAACCATCAGTTTGAAACTCAGTCTCAACTCATGGCTCGCCACTTCATCCTTCGTGGATATCCCCTCAACACTATCGTCACGACCTTGCCAGAGCTCGTTCCGTGGACCGTGCCTCTGCTCTCTCACTCCCCGCACCCGCCCGGCCGTTACCCTTCTCCCGTTTCTCCTCACCACCACTCTATCCTGCATCGCCACCATTCTTTGAGCCTTCCGGCGACTTCAGTCCGACCCCTTCACTTCGCACAACCTACGCATCCCCTCCTTCAAGCGAACCAACAACCAACGTGACCTCCTGGTCTACAGTTTCTTCCCTAACCCCACTTCCCAGCACTCATACTACGCACAACCACATCATGCCACACTACACCACATCATACCACCCCACACACACTAGCACTGGCCACTTCCATCATACACACCATCATCCACACACCCACACGTTACAGACACACACACGTGAACCTTCGTTTTCGGATCACCGCTACTTTATTGCCTCCCCTTCTTCCTACCTCTTCTGTCTGACCACCTCTGTCTAGCCAGCCGCCATGATTGACCGCCAGCCTCTAAAGCTTTTTTTTATTCTCCCTGTTTATTTCCTCGTTCCTTTCTGTTGAAAAGTGTAGGCTCGAATCATAAAAGTCTTTTTCACCTTTCCGAACGTTAGACTAATACACCTATTTGTTGTTTATATACCTGTCTTCGTCTTTTGTTTTTTTAAAATTCCAACTATATATATATATATATATATATATATATATATATATATATATATATATAAACAAATAAGAAAAAGAACCAAGAGGACGTACGCATGAAATGCGTTAGTATGACGCTCAGTAAAGGTGAAAAAAGAGTAGGTTTTTAAAGTTTTTAGTATAGTCCTTCATTAGAAAGATGGGAGATGAGAGAGACAGTGTGAGAGTGAAAGAAAGAGTGAGAGAGTGAAAGAGAGAGTGAGACAGTGAAAGAGAGAGTGAGAGAGTGAAAGAGAGAGTGAGAGAGTGAAAGAGAGAGTGAGAGAAAGTGTGTGTGTGAAGAAGAAGGAAAATAATGGACAAAACACGCTGAGATACGAAATATTTAAAGTTAAACATAAAATATAAAATCGCGCTATAATCAGGAAAGGCAATGGTGTTTCAGTATTAATCATGTAACAGTCCTTAAATCAATCTATCTATCGATTTATCTATCTATTTGCATATATATATATCTACGTATATATAAGTATGTAAGTATGCATATATACACACATGCACAGACACACAGACACACACACATCATATATGTATAAATAGGCATATATGATCCGTTTCACTGATTATTGAATTTTGCTTGACCTAAATCACTACCCTGTTCTACATAATAAATGGCCAATAGTCTTCGAACTGTAACTAAAATTAAAATATCTTCTTTTCAAAACACACCATTTAACAGTAGATTATTCGGTGTGCATTGCTTTGCCAAAATATGACTGTTGTGTAATTCGAGGTGTATTCGGATGCTATTTTGATCAGGTTGAGCAATCACTTTAAATTTTCCATCTTATTTTCTATTTTCTATTACGATATAGTCTCTGCTTCCATATTCAGTAACAAGCACATTAGTCTGTACATATATATCTGTATGGTTACGAAGTTTTTTTACAACTACTGGGCTTCAACTTCAGTCCCATTGCGTGGCATACTGGGCCAGGGACTTTTAGTATAGGCCAACAAATATGTTCTAAGTGAATTTGACAGAGAGGAACTGTACGGAAACCTGTCATGTATACACACACAGAGGTACACAGACACACACACTTATACACACATCTGTATAGAGGGTGGCCCCAAAGAAAGTTAACAGTTATCACGTAAGCACTTTGAATTTATTTTAAAACATTTTATTACATTTAATTTTCAATCTTACAATCATGTTTTTTATGCACATCTTAAACAGTCAATTTTTAATTCCTCAAAATGTTCAAAATGTCCTCCTCCAACATTGCAACATTCTTCAGACCTCTTCAGAATACTCTGACACATAGTGCAGCACAAGTTCCGATCTCCATCTATTTCGGTAAATGCCCCAGAAATGTAATCTTTTAATTCAATTACTGTTTTGGGATTCTTATCACAAACCTTGTTTCTTGCAACACCCACAAAAAAGAAATCCATTGGTGTCAGGTCGGGTGAACGTGGTGGCCATTCGATGCTGCCCCGTCTTTCAAATCCTTACCGAGGAAAGGTTTGAGAAGAGAGCCTGACAAAATTAACTAAATTGGGATAGAATAATGTTTTCATACTTTTTTATAATCAAGATCTAAACTATAAATATATGAATACGAAAGAGATAGTTGAATATCTGTAAACCTACTTTTGAGCCACCCTGTATTTGTTATGTTGTGCCTTTGTATTTGCGTCTTTACCCCCACACCAATTTGCAAACAGCGTTGAATTGTCTTTGGTACTCTAACTTACGTTTCCTTTCGTTCCAATTGGCCGATAGAATGAGGGCTACGCTTAAAACATAATCACTGTGTTTGATTTATTCACTAAGTTCCTATAGCGGTGCACCCCACTCCACATGCAGCATTGTTGCAAACCATGAACTAAAATAACTAAAGTATAAAAAGATCATAGGCGCAGGAGTGGCTGTGTGGTAAGTTGTTTGCTTACCAACCACATTGTTCTGGGTTCAGTCTTATTGCGTGGCTCCTTGAGCAAGTGTCTTCTGCTATAGCCTCTGACCGCCCAAAGCCTTGGATTTGGTAGACGAAACGGAAAAGAAGCCCGTCGTATACACATACATATAATATAAATATATATATATATATATATATATATATATATATATGTACATATACATATTTATTCTTTTGTGTTTGTTTTCCCCCTTCCCCCCCCTACCACCACTTGACACCCAAAAACAGAAAAGAAAAAAGAAAACTAACAGAAAAACGTTCCAATAGCTTTGACGCCTTTAGCCAACAATGTGATTACTCTCCAGCACAGATTCTCATTGTGTTCTCCCTACAATCAATAATTTTTTTTTTATTTTTGGCTTATCGACCCCTTTGTTTTCTATTTTATTCGACTGGACCTTCTTTCCATTCATTGCCCCAAATAAGCATAGAATAATGTTTTCATACTTTTTTATAATCAAGATCTAAACTATAAATATATGAATACGAAAGAGATAGTTGAATATCTGTAAACCTACTTTTGAGCCACCCTGTATTATGTATATGTTGTGCCTTTGTATTTGCGTCTTTACCCCCACACCAATTTGCAAACAGCGTTGAATTGTCTTTGGTACTCTAACTTACGTTTCCTTTCGTTCCAATTGGCCGATAGAATGAGGGCTACGCTTAAAACATAATCACTGGGTTTGATTTATTTCACTAAGTTCCTAATAGCGGTGCACCCCACTCCACATGCAGCATTGTTGCAAACCATGAACTAAAATAACTAAAGTATAAAAGATACATAGGCGCAGGAGTGGCTGTGTGGTAAGTTGTTTGCTTACCAACCACATGGTTCTGGGTTCAGTCTTATTGCGTGGCTCCTTGAGCAAGTGTCTTCTGCTATAGCCTCTGACCGCCCAAAGCCTTGGATTTGGTAGACGAAACGGAAAAGAAGCCCGTCGTTTATACATACATAGATATATATATATATATATATATATATATATATATATATATATATATATATATGTACATATATACATATTTATGCTTTTGTGTTTGTTTTCCCCCTTCCCCCACTACCACCACTTGACAACCCAAAAACAGAAAAGAAAAAAGAAAACTAACAGAAAAACGTTCCAATAGCATTTGACGCCTTTAGCCAACAATGTGATTACTCTCCAGCACAGATTCTCATTGTGTTCTCCCTACAATCAATAATTTTTTTTTTATTTTTGCTTATCGACCCCTTTTGTTTTCTATTTTATTCGACTGGACCTTCTTTGCCATTCATTGCCCCAAATAAGCATAGAATAATGTTTTCATATTATTTTATAATCAAGATCTAAACTGTAAATATATGAATACGAAAGAGATAGTTGAATATCTGTAAACCAACTTTGAGCTATTATACTTTCATAATTAAATATTGTCTGGAATTGAAAAAAGAAAATTGTTAGAATATTTTATGTATCTTAGAAGTATAACAATCTATTGTACACAAAAAGGCGGCGAGCTGGCAGAAACGTTGGCACGCGGGGCGAAATGCCCAGCGGTATTTCGTCTGCCGTTACGTTCTGAGTTCAAATTCCGCCGAAGCCGACTTTGCCTTTCATCCTTTCGGGGTCGATAAATCAAGTACCAGTTACGCACTGGGGTCGATATAATCGACTTAATCCGTTTGTCTGTCCTTGTTTGTCCTTTCTGTGTTTGGCCCCTTGTGGATAGTAAAGAAATAGGTATTTCGTCTGCCGTTACGTTCTGAGTTCAAATTCCGCCGAGGTCGACTTTGCCTTTCCTCCTTTCGGGGTCTATGTACCAATATGTACCAGTTACGCACTGGGGTCGATGTAATCGTCTCAATCCCTTTGTTTTTTCGTCTCTATGTTTAGCCCCCTGAGGGCAATAAAGAGACAAATATATTGTACATAAATCTTAACAAAATCTTGTATGAACTCTCAAAAGCAATATGGACACCATTTGAGAACCACTGTCCCAGCTATTCCAAGCACCTATCCTCAGTGGACATTAACCTTGGTTACTACAGCAAGGAAAATAAAGTGGCAAGTAATCAAGTAATACAGCATCTGTTAAACACATCGGAAATGGACATCGAGAATCGTACGTGTATATTTCTGTTACTGCATCATAAGTTTTATGATGTTGTTTATGTATTGACTTAATCTATGAAGGTGTGGAGCCTCAATACGCTATTGAACTGGAACTATCGTAAGTAAGGCGGCGAAAAGGCAGAATCGTTTGCACGCCGTGTAAAAATGTTTGGCGGCATTTCGCCCGTCTTTACGTTCTGATTTCAAATTCCATTGAGGTCACCTTTGCCATTCATCCTTTTGGACTCGATAAAATAAATACGAGTTGAGCCTTGGGTATTTATCCCCTAAAATTGATGGCTTGGTGCCAAAACGTGAAATGAATATCGTAAGTAAGCAGTGTTCATGATGCATTGCAAATTTCTCAGTTGGCCATTAAAGATTCTGTCTATGGAAATGATGTTCAATTAACAAATTATGTGGATATGTCGTCTGAGATGATCAACTAAAGAACTTCCCACGAACAGATAATGACAACGACGACTCATCTGATCGGTCATACGTGGGAAAAATCTCTGAATAGCAACGGAATAAATCACCAACTGTCTCCTAGTAAACATATAATCTACATTTATTGATTGCTAAACAAAAACATACGCATGCGCAAACGCTACTCCCGTACAAAGACACACATACATCATTGTGTGCGGGTGTGCGCGTATGTTTGTATGTGTATGTGTGTGTGTGTGTGTGTGTGTTAAATTGAAGTGCATTTTAAAACAAGTTCATAAATAACAGAACAACGTTAGTGAAGGAGGAACTGTAATGAAAAGACAGTGAAATTTATTGTAGAAGTAATGTTAAGCGAGGCTTGACATTTCGTTTGATGGCTGTGTGTATGTGTGTGTGTGTGTGTGTGTGTGTGGTGTGTGTAGGTGTGTGGCTTAGTGGTTAGGCTGATGTACTCACGATTGTGGTATCGAATCCTCCACCGGATGATGCGTTTTGTTTGACTTCACGTTCCTCCAATATCTAGGTTAAGAACAAATTTGCTCTGGACTCGGTAAACCATCATTTTACTAATTTGGTATCTTTTTTCTCAATGCTGGTTTTAATTGCAACACATCTTCAGGAAATAATAGAGTGGATGTCACTTTGCTTCAACAAGTATTAATTAAAAAACTACAACTACCAAAGCAATGAAGCCTAATGCCCATTCATATACACTATACACGCACGCAATCACGAACACACACACATATCTAGACAGATGTAGATATACAGGATTTCAGATATCTACGCATATGTTTGTAAATATATATTGCTTTCAAATTTTGGCCACAACACCAGCAATTTCAGAGAGGGGATAAGTCGATTACATCCACTCCAGTTTTCAACAGGTATTTATATATTCAGCACTAAATTGATGAAAGGTAAAGACGAACCCGGCAGAATTTCAACTCAGAACGCCAAGGCAGCACTAAGTATCTTGTCCAGCGAGCTAACGATTCTGCCAGCTTGCCGTCATAATGCTTGTAAATATATCTAGATATTTCAACAGAAATCTTTGACGCTGACAAGGCGAGATGAGTTTAATCCTGCGCACGGTGAGAGCCACTGATAACCGTTAAGATGTGTTAAATATCAAAATGCGAAATCTTCGGTGATCTGGCTCTATCTGCGACCGTAAGAAACTTGTCGCCCTTGTCAGTTATGAAGATAGTGCTTTTGTGGGTGTTGTTTTGACTCTTATTTCTAGCAATACTGGTGCTGGTTAGTGCACTTTGTTTATTATAGTGACGTATATATTTCTGCCTTTAGGTTGTAAAATTGCGAATTAACAAAGCATATTATTTATCATTATATATATACATACATACATATATATATATATATATATATATATATATATATATATATATATATGAGAGACAAAGAGTACGTAAACGCCACTATATTTTTGTATATAAAAAATACAAAAATGGGACAAGAACGCAAAACATCCAAACCTGTATATATATGTATACCAGTTACATAAATTCAGGAACGATGCAACCTGTAGTCAGCACATTAGCAAAGCGTCATATTTTACCACAAAATATAAACCCTGTTTGAATGCGTCCACCACAAATGATACTATTACAAGGGCCTTAGAACAATACCCACGCAAATATTAAAAACAATATATTCAGAACACTCACTACACATGAATTTATTCAGAACAATTTCATTCACTGCTATTACAACCACAACAGGTCACTTTTATGTCACTTGACCATTTAAGAGGATTCCGCAAACTTCCTACTACTGTCATACCACTCCCGCATTTTTATTATTCTTTCTCTTCTTTTCCTACTCCTTCTTCTTCTTCGCCTCGTTTCTCAGCCACTACTACTGCTTAAACAATCAGAACCAAGAATTCATATCAAATATTAGGACTGCTGCTACATGCTACGAAGCCCCCACAAAAGTAAAAAAGACACACAGACAGACAGAAAAAAGAAAAATATCCCCTTGCATTTGAAAACTATGGAAATATTTAAAAAAAAACATTTCATTTAATTTTTCCACAATTTAATTGTTTTTCATGCTTTACTCTAAATAGAGAAAGTCGCAAAGACTGAAATTTGTTCTAAAATGTTCTTCATGATAAAATTATTTTAGCATTTTCTACCTTGTCTTATTTTCCTTATGTATATACACACATATGCATACACACGCACACACATACACACACACACACGCACACAACCACACACACATATATTATGTGTATATGTATATACAACTGTAACATGGTCGGGCCGTCAGCAATCAAACCGAAAACCTCACTAGACGTGCTTGCTCATGAGGGTGAAATATTGATTTCAGGAAACGTTGCGGAATGAAAAACGAAACCCGGCAAAGGAATGGGGAACTCAGAAGAGCCAATGGCTATCTAAAAATGCGTGGACAGAAATCTTGAGCCTGGTTAACAGTTTGTCTAGGAGAAGGAACACACTGGTTCAAAAACTGAGGTAGAGAGAGCTCCTTAATCACCTTGTGACAATCTACCAGTGTCTATGCATCTTTTCCCAAAGATAGCGTTTTCCCAAGTGACATTCATATGCACCAGAGTCTAGGATATCTGACGAGAGAGTGTGATGGGAAACAGAAGCCCGTGCCTCTTAACACAAATTCACCGTGGTGGAAGTTTGAAGTCGATTTGAAAATCCTATGGCGACGGAATATGGCAGCGGCAACAGGCAATAGGTGTTACTTGAAGTTTCTAAGCAGAGTTCCACACATAATCCATACCTGGACTAAAATTGCATTCGTGCGTCCATCGCAAGTAGATGCAACTTCTTTGTGTGTGTGTGTGTGTGTGTGTGTGTGTGTTTCCTATTCGTCTCTTTACATTCATGTCCTCCCCTTCAAATGCAGAAGCAACCATCATGTACTTATACATACAGATGAGTGTGTGTGCGTATGTGCGCCTATACACATGCATAATATATATATTATGCACATGCATAATATATAAATACATACATATATGAGTATGTATATATTTATATATATATATATACATGCATATATACATACATATATGAGTATATGTAAATACATATATACACACACACTTTTAAATATATATATATATATATATATATATATATATATATATATATAAATGTATATATATATATATATATATATATATATATAATATATATATATATATATATATATATATAGACATGTATTTACGTATATATAAATGAGATGTGGGGGGGTTGTATGTGTGTGTGGGAGTTGTGTGTGGTGGGTGGGTGGGGGGTTGGTGTGTGTGTGTGTGATACATAACTTTGACGAGGTATGCTTGTGCATACATACATATTTCGTAGATATCATTAGGCCTACATTAAGCGTAAGCTTTATCTAATCAAAATATATGACCATAAAGACTTTATTCGGTTGATTTACAATTTACGATCAGCAACGTGACTTATGCTAATAGCATCACGCACTAGCACACGCGCGCGCATGCACGTACATGTAAGTATCTATGTGTCTATATGTACGCAGAAATGTATTTAGGCGTGTGTTTATGTATGTATGAAAGTATTTATGTTTGCGTACACATATATATATATCAGTGGTTATTGCATTATACACATAAAAAATAAATATTACGTATTTATATATTCGCGAGAATGTTCATTCATTTAAAGTTATTCACATAACATCATTTATAGTGAGCGACATTTGATAATGAAATGAGAGTATGTACCCCATTTATATCTTCTTTCTTTACAGTAGGCATGGAAACGCATATGACTCCTGAATGAGAGCTATTTCCTTTTTTTATGATACAATAGTTGAAATATTGTGTTATTCATATCGCTTTGACCTTTGTAAAACCTACATTATCAAAGATCCTCAGAACTCGGCTGTCAGATTAAAACCTAGACATACAGGAACTTATATACATATAAATTATGAGCAAAATACAATATCTGCCACCACTCGGGTGCCAAATAAGGAAGTTTCACATTTTAACACTGATATTAATAGTTTGATTTATTTTTTTCTTTCCAATTTATATATTTATGAATTAATGTATTATTTTCTTTCGGTTGAAATTGTGCTTAAATAGGAAAAAAAAGAATTTCTTTTTCTGTTTTGATATCTAATGCATACATACGTCATGTTTATTAGTGTCCGCGTGTATATGTGTGTGTTTTATATATATATGTGCAGGTATATATATGTGCAAGTAAATATATATATATATATATATATATATATATATATATATGTGTGTGTGTGTGTGGTGTGTGTGTGTGTGTGTGTGTGTGCAGATATATATGTATATATAGATACGTATATATATATATATATATATATGAGTGTGTATATATATATGTGTGTGTGTGTATGTGTGTGTATATATATATAAACTCACAGAAGCCGAAAAAGTAAGTACAATGGAACGCAGTGCAAGTGTCGAGAGTGCACACAAAAACACATGTATATACACACATATATAGGCATATACGGTTATATACATGCACACATCTGTGTCTTCGTGTGTAATTATATATGTCTGTGATGACGAAAATTTCGTTTTTGTCGCCAAAATTGATAAGTTATTTTCATTCACGACTACCGGTTATTGTTTATATAGACAAGATTTCATGAAATTACATAATTTTCCATAATTTACAAACAAAACTTACACCGCAAGAATACTTATTCTGCGTATGTTTTATATTATATAAAATCTCTGAGTAGGAACAATATAAGGAATTATATTTTCCAAAACCCAACTGGATTGGTTTTAGAAGGGAATGCAAGAAAAAAAAGAATCAAAATTATCTGTGTTATCTCTGGCTCCTTGTTTTATCAAGTACGCTTACTAAGTTAAGAAATACGGGTTAGGGAATTTGGATTATGCTCCACATGCGGTTTTTTATGGACCTGGAAAGTGCACCTTCTTTACTCGTTTCTGCTCAGGAGAGAGAAGGACAGAGTGGAGTAAAGGTAGAGAGAGAGAGCGAAGCATAATCGTATGCAAGGGAGGGTGGAGATGTGTAACCGAATGGTTAGAGCGTTGCACATACAATCCAATGATCGTAGTTTCCAATCGCCGATTGGGCGGTGCGTTCTGTTCTTGAGCAAAACATTTCATTTCAGGTTACTCCAGTTGCTCAGCTGTAACCCTGCAAAGGACAGGCGCCCCGCTTAGGAGCGCAAGTTTTATCTCGGTCACTTATACTCTATAGTGCTCATAGAATGATGGTCATGATGATGATGGTGTTCTTATTGCCACTATCAACGCTCGCAAGAATCGAATGTTCCCTACATTCAAGAAATTCATCTTGATGGTCAGAGTAAAGCGAATCTTACGACAGAAAACTCCTAACGCTACACTTCAACTTAGCTCAATAATCTCATGAGTCCTTAATAGACTCAAATCGTTTCCTATATTAATTGCACAAAATCATCTCCAGCATCTCGCGTCATTTCGTACATAAGTGTCTTACCCTACGACAAAGCCACAATTGAAGGGCTCCTGTATGCAGTTATATCAGGCCCTCTTATGCAGTTTTTATCTGGAAAAACTTAATACCACAACAAACAAACATCAAACAAACAAACTCGGAAGGAAAAGCAATGCCGTATACTTAGCACCACTATTTCATAGTGTTTAAAGCATTGTTCCGAAATATAATCGTTACTTGATTGGTAACTGTTTCTAGCACAAAGACAAATTCTACCTATGGTATATTCGTAGCATTGAAAGAAGGAAGTTTACAGGTGTCTGCAATATTATTATTGTAACCACCGCCAACTAAAACATAAGCGGCCGCTTCAGTAAATTTAGGAATCGTCCTAATATTGGTTTGAAATTTAGGCAAGGCTAGCAATTTCGAGGAAAGCCGTCAAGATTACTTCGACCTCATACTCAACTGGTACCTATTTTATCGACTCCGAACGGATGAAAGTCAAAGTCAACCTCAGTGAAATTTGAACTCAGAGTAAAAAAAGATGGACGAAATGCCGCTAATTCTTTTTCCCGGTGTCCTAACGATTCTGCCAGCCCGCCGCCCTAAGAATATCCTAATAATCCTTTCTACTATAAACTCAAGGCTTGACACTTTGTGGGATGGGGCTAGTCGATTACATGAACCCCGGTACGTATCTGGTACTTCTTTCATCGGCCCCGAAAGGATGAAAGGCAACTTAGATCTCGGCGGAAAATGAACTCAGAGTATAAAGACGGACAAAAGACTGTTAAGAACCTTATCCAGCGTGCTAACAATTCTGTCTGCTCGCCACCTTAAGAATATTCTTAATAATCCTTTCTACTAAAAGCAGAACTGCTGAAATTTTGGAGCAGGAGGATGCTAGACGATTAACATCGACTCCAGTGTTTTATTGGTACTTGATTTATCATACTGGAAAGGATAAAAAGCAAAGTGAACGTCGGCGGAATTTGAAATAATATTCTAATAATGATACTGCATAGGATTTTAAAAATTATGGGCGAATGGTTTTAACTGGTATCAATGTATTTCTTTAGGATTAAATCTAAGGTGACCGCTAAAAAATTAGCAATGATCAGGTACGTAGTGGCATGTATCTTTGTTCAAAATTCTGAAATATACTAATTAGCAAATATTTTCCTGTATCTAAAGCCTTTCCTCTCTTGTTAGAAAACGGTCAGGGCATAAACTTGCTGAAGTTTAATACATGATGCAGCATATTTCTTAATATGTCTAATGTATACAGGTCTACGAGGTCGAAAGTTTTTTTACGCTAGGAACAACCCGACACTAACAATGATTGAAATGGTGGGATCTTATTTATTGCGCAGGACCGAATAGAGCACTTTCATATACAAATATGCATTCTGGTGGTAATAAATGAAAAGTTAGAATTCAGTGGATAAAGCAGAGGATGCCAAATTAGGTGAAAATGGAGTCATGTTTATTATTAATACTGTACAACCAACTTATAACAGTACGACAACTAACTGTTGATAGGAACATCGTATTTCGCAAGACAACCATGATATACTCCCAAGAATATATATATATATATAAAAGGTTTATTAATCAGTATTCTGCCCTTTAGTGTTAGAAGTGCAATTCACTTTTTTTAAAGCTATCTCTATAAATAGTCTTTAGAAATTAGAGCCAGCTCTAATAGCGATAACTTTAAAAATCAGTTCTATAGAAAATCTGACAGGAAAACTTAGAAACTTTTTTTTTATCTTTGAAAAAAGGGAATTAAATTAGAGTTGGCTCCATTTTCTGTAGAATATCTTTAGAGAAAACTTTTTTTTTAAAGTACGACTATTGTTTCATTGCTAGAGCTCATATGCTTCCCTAATATTGCTAGCAATATTCCTCAAAGACTGTCTTGCTAATTAATCGTATTTCTCGTTTGCAGAATTTATTAACCTACATTTTGGATTCGAGACAAGACTCTCTTATGATCCTTAATTGTAATGTATGCTTCAAATTTAGCAGGATATTCTAATTCAATTTTCCAGTCGAATTGTGTGCCTCACCAACTATAATATTGAAAATGTTAATAACATTCTTTGTGTTATTCTATGTGAAATCATAATCCAATTAATGGTGTATAGGTGCTAGTTTTTAATTAATAAAGTTATTTCATCAGGGAATATTTTTTCACCTAGAATGTTGCCCGTAAAAATGTAGGTAATAATTTTACTGTAGTAAAATAAGGAACTGAATGGCATACAATGATTATAATGTAACTTTTATTAAATTACTTGATTCTTATACAAAGTGATTAAATGAACACTAACAAAAAAAATATTGCCTAAAAATTTAATAAATCGAATTTCTCATTCCTCTTAGCGACTCTGATGCCATTTGCTGTCTCTATGATTCTCTCTCTCTCTCTCTCTCTCTCTCTCTCTCTCTCTCTTTCTCTTTCACTGTGTGTAGAATTCTTTTACTTATTTCTTGTCAAGCCTTGAATATAGAATCATCCAAAATTTCTTAGGTTAACTCTTTTATGATTCTCTCTATTACTTCTAATCTCTTTCACACACACTCTCTCTCTCTCTCTGATTGTCTGTATCTCTCTTTCTCTCTGATATATATATATATATATATACATACATATACATATCTCTCTCTCTCTCTCTCTATAAATATATATATATATATATATATATATATATTTATATTATATTAAATTAGAGATAAAACCACTATTAGGCAAATCATACAATGAAAAACGTAAGCCAATACATAAGATTGGATTTATTCCCTAATATTTTATTATATATATATATATATATATATATATATATATATATATATATATATATATATATGCACGCACACAGAGGATTGTTAATCATCTCTCACACACACACAAACTCACACGCTTACGTACGTAGATATATACGCACACACATATATAACCTATACGTATACTTTTCGATGCGCAAACGGAAGAAAGCTCTCAGTAGGTGATCGCACTTTATCGATTCAAGCTGAATATCCATTCTTGCTTCCTATGCTCGATCGTTCACATAACGAAAAAATTGAAGGAACTCACTTAGCTTTAGGGATTTGTCGAATTATGCGTCAGTTTTGATCAGGTGATAATGTATGTAGAAAGATACAATAAGCGGTTAGTAATTGTTGATGTTAGAAGGAAACCTCTCTCTGTGTGGTTGGTTTACTAACCACAGGGGTGGGAATCAAAGATATTACCGAGTAAAAAATTATGGTGATCAATATAAAATCTAAGGATATATGAGAATAAACCCGTTGAGCTTATTGTCAATTGGGTATGGGACAAAGTAAGAGCAGTTAAACGTTGATTTTTGTAGGATTATAAGAACGCGCATAGATTCCACAAATATTGGACGGACATCGATAGGACCTCATGCCGAACACCGTGCAATGACTAACGAAAATAGTCTAATAAAGGGCCATATAAGCCCTCCGCAGAAAAAAAGAAGGCCCTCCTATCCGCGTGGGACGCGAACCCACATTCCTTTGTTAACGCGACTAAGTGTGTTACCTTTACACCAGCGACCAGCTTCCCTCTTTCTGTCAATGCTATTCGTATTTGTTTTATGTAAGCAAATTTTCTATTTGCTTTCGGTGCGAATGGTTTTGTTATACGGTGCCGTGTTTTACAATCCTGTAAATAATAATAATGGTATTTATATAAGCTTAAAGCTTATGGCGATCACCGTGCAATGACTAAGGAAAATAGTCTAATAAAGAGGCATAAAAGTAAGACGCTTAGTCGCGTTAACAAGGGGATGTGGGTTCGAGTTCCACATGGATAGGAGGGCTTTCTTTTTTCTGTCGAGGGCTTGCTTATATGCCCCTTTATTAAACTATTTTCCTTAGTCATTGCACGGTGATCACCATAAGCATTATGCTTGTATAAAAATTCCAATATTATTATTTACAGGATATTAAAACACGTTCCTGTATAATAAAACCATTGGCACCGAAAGCAAATAGGACATCGTTGGTCTGTTTGGATATTGGACTGCAATTAAATCAATTCTGCTACTTATACGTAGGATTTTAATCCGGACTTCGGCTTCCAGATATATTGAGAAAAGAAAGTACATTTTATTATAATTCTAGATATACAAAAGAGAATTTTTTGAGCCTGTAACCTCATCAACCCTAAATAGTTATTTTCTTTAGCATTTACAGATGACATAGTTGCTCTTTATGTAACGGTATATTGGACACATTTGGCTTAAAGTTCATAAATGTAAGTGTTTTGATAGTTAGTTGGATTTTTTTATGGCGATAACACTTACTGTTATGGTATAGTTAAGAGACAACGAAGTTGAAGCTACTCTAGCTAACTTTTGAATTATTTCAAATGAAGAAACAAATATAGGGTTTTCTATTCTAATACTAATTCCCGAGGGCATGGTTTAAAAACTTACACCGAAATAGATATCTCTAAAGAAAAAAAAAAAGATCTTGTGGTGGTGATTAACAGGGAATTATATAAATACGCAGGACATACGCACTTACACGCAAACTCGATCTCATATACGCATCTAAGCACACGCACGCGCACAGATATACTACAATCTGTAAATATGAACATGAGCTTATGTTTTCAAGTATATGTAGGAAAGTCGAGAATATATACGTTGTGTGATTATAACGTAATGACTCATATCAGGGGCAATCAAATGCCGCGCACACTTTAAGAGTGTGCTTCAGAGACTCACACATAAAAATATTATATAGACACGTGTTTGTGTGTGTATGTGTCTGTGTGTGTGGGTGTGCGTACAGACGTTAACAATATATATATATATACATTCATACACACATATAGTGATATATATATATATATATATATATATATATATATATATATATATATACATATATATATATATATTCTTCGCTGTGTTTTCCAATATCACACACACACACATGTATAAGTGTATAAGTCTGTACGAATATATATATATATATATATATATATATATTATATATATATATAGATATATATATATATATATGTAGGTATTTAGGTATATGTGTATGTATTCACACACATATACACAAGCACTATAGTGCGCACACATCTAGCAGTACATGTTTCCATATATTTACACATACACACATACACACACACACACACACACACGGACAGCGTTATAGACAATAAACTAACTGCTAATTACGATGCTGTAATGTTAGAGACAAGAAGCTATGAAACATGAAATAAAACATCAAGGTAATACAGTCTTTGATGTGGCCACTATCAATAGGCCACGTTATGTACAGTTCTGAAGATGGTGATAGTGGTTGTTTGTTATGGTTTTGCGTGGTTGTGGCGGTGGACGGTGGTCAGAGGAGCTACAGTGTTTGTACCATTGCTAGTTATGATGATAGTAACAGAGGTAGGAGAGACTGAGGTGGTTGATAGGGTGATTATGTTGGTGTTTGCATTCGTAGTAGTGCTAACGTTGCTGGTGGCGGTTGTTTGGGGGATGCTTTGCTATTGGCTGGAGATAGTAGCAGTTTGAGTGGTTGGTGGTTGTAGTTTTTGTTGTAGCCATAGTAGTGTGAGTTGCATTGCCGCTGCTAATGTTGGTGTAAGCGGTGTTAGCGGGAGAGGAGTTCCGAGTATTGGTTGCGGTAGTAGTGTTTCTGTTTGGAGTGGTTCCGTCGTTGGTGGTGGTTGTGTAAGAGAGTGGGTAGGTGGAGGTGACCATCATGGTATTTCTTGCGGTCATAGAGACGGAAACAGGGTCGGTGATAATGATAGAGACGGCGCAGTTACAGGAGGTGATGTTGGAAACGGTGGTGCTGGTGGCTCTTTTGGTGGTGGTAGAGGAAGAAGAAGAAGAAGAAGGAGAGGAGGTGGACGTAACAATTGTAGTATTTGCTGTGGCTATAGTGGTGGTTTCTTCTTGTTAGTAGCAAAGATGGAGCGGTTAGGAGTTGTGATCTTTTCGTTGAATGTTGAAAAGTGTTGCTGGTGGCAGTCGTGGAGGTGAGGTGCTTTGGATGGTGGTGGAAGTGGTAGTGGTAATGACGGTGATGATGGTCTTGGTGATGATGGTAATGGTAGTGTTTGATGATGGTGATGATGATGGTGATGTTGGTGGTGACGGCTGTGAGAGAAGCGGTCACGGTGGGGCTGATGGTGTTGGTGATCATGGTGACGGTGATGATGGCGGCTGCAGCGGTGGTTGTGGTGGTGGTCGTCGTCATGTTGGCGGTATTGTTTTCTGTTAGCGAGGGTGGAGTTTTTGCAGTGGGTGTGGTCCTGTGAAGATCGTGTAGTTGCTGCTGTTAATAAAAGTTGAGAAGGTGGATGTGGTGAGCATGCAGATGATATTGATGATTTTGCTGACGGTAGCAATTCCGATGTGCAGACGCGTGGCTTAGTGGTTAGGACGTTGCACTCAGGATCGTAAAATTGCGGTTTCGATTCCTGGACGGAATGCATGATGCGTTGTGATATTCAATAAAACACTTCAGTTCACCTTGCTCCATTCTGCTCACCAGGTAAAAGTAAGTAATCCTGTGAAAGAACGGCGTCCCATCCAGGAGGTATTATATACTCCCCAGAACCCAGCAAACCGGGTTTACGAGCCTGCCTCGGGAAGAACCCTTGATCTTTTTATTTTATTTTAGCAGTTCCAATAGCTAGTGGTGTTATAGGCAATGGTTAGGGAGAGTTGGTTAGCAGCTGGTGGTGAAGGCAGTGGTGATGAAGGTGGTGTCTTTGTTATTATTGTTTAATGCTAGTTCAAACAGGACCAAACATAGCAATGGTAAAAGCATTCCAGCCATGACCGGTCCGTCTTCTTTCGAGAATACGTTATCCGGCACTATATTATCTAATGTATTCTTTTTAAAATGTAATTTGAACGAACTGTAGTTGCTATTTCTAGCATCTGTAATAATGTTTAACCCGCGGTCAACCCTGATCTAGTAGGATTCCTATTACGAAAATCTCATATTATTTAAAAATAATATATGTAAAAGTTAAATATACAATGCTGTCTCCCTGCCCCTGTCACCTTTGCTTTTTTAACGGTAAAGTATAATTTAGGAAGGATTTGGTTGCCATTTCTTGCAGGATGAAGAGTTGCTTAGAGGTTCCCCCACAGGCTTATCTCCTCCACTGTTGTTTTCATCTTGATTTTGACCAGTCGTAATTGACTAAGTCACTAACCTACTCTAACACGGTCATATTTTTTCTGACGTTGCACCAACAGCTATATTCCCTTCTACTCTAGGCAAAAGGCCTGAAATTTTGGTGGAGGGTGCTAGTCGATTATATCGACCCCAGTGCGTAACTGGTACTTATTTACTCGACCCGGAAAGGATGAAGGGCAAAGTTGACCTCAGCGGAATTTGAACTCAGAACGTAACGGCAGACGAAATACCGCTAAGCATTCCGCCCTACGTGCTAACGTTTCATATTTCTTTATTGTCCACAAAGGGCTAAACATAGAGGGGACAAACAAGGACAGACAAAGGGATTAAGTCGATTACATCGACCCCAGTGCATAACTGGTACTTAATTTATCGACCCCAAAATGATGAAAGGCAAAACTGACTTCGGCGGAATTTGAACTCAGAACGTAACGGCAGACGAAATACCGCTAAGCATTTTGCCCGGCGTACTGACGATTCTGCCAGCTCGCCGCTTTGCACCAACGGCTATATTATTTAATGTATATTTCTCTTAGCACAACGATAAAGTTTGAGGTGAGGAAGATTAGATTGCTTTTGCTTGTTGTGCTGATATAATTATGATAAAGACAACGGTGAAAGAATATAGTGGTTACTAAAGGAAATGCCGAGTATGGATGCTTCATCTGTAGATAGATTTTAGAGAAATGACAAGACAGTTTCATTATAATTGTTTAATTAATATATTGTTTCATGATGTCGATAAAGGTAAAGCTAATTGTGATAATTCTACCGGGGATTTAAGTTGTAGAGTATGGCGTGATGGTTGCTGTACAGTAGTGTGGTGTTGTTTATTCAGAATGACGAGACAAGCAGAGAATTTGCTGGCGTGAAAGGCATGTTGATGTAGGCATTCATAAGAGAACGGTCTGAAATAGATGTAACGGGGATGGGATGTCTATATTTGTTTATGTTGTTAGCAGCTGTTGCGTTTGTGTTGGAGCAAGTGATGATTAAATATCGAGTGGACATACTAGTAAAATTTGTAATATAGATGCTGATGGTTATCACGAAGAAATCGGAATCACTACGATCAATATCGTTACACTTTAATACTACTCCACTTCAATATTCAGAAGCAAACTCATGTCATATTTTCATCTTTAATTATTCAATAAATCTATTTATAAGAACACTAGCATGAAAAATAGGTTTTACAGGAAAATAGGGATACCGACTGGAGTTATGCCACACTTATTAAAGTACACTGCTGCACAAGCAGTTTAGCGATCTTTTCGGCCTGAAAATAATTCTCTATCTCTATCTATTTTTTTACTCTTTTACTTGTTTCAGTCATTTGACTGTGGCCATGCTGGAGCACCAGCTTTTATTCGAGCAAATCGACTCCAGGACTTATTCTTTGTAAGCCTAGTACTTATTCTATCGGAGCATTTTGCCGAACCGCTAAGTCAAGGGGACGTAAACATACTAGCATCGGTTACCAAGCGATGTTGGGGGAGGGGGAACAAATACAGACATACAAACATACTCACACACACACACCCAAAATACACACATAATATATATATATGCATATATACGACGGTCTTCTTTCAGTTTCCGTCTACCAAATCTAGTCACAAGGATTTAGTCGGCCCAAGGCTATAGTAGGAGACACTTGCCCAAGGTGCCATGCAGTGGGACTAAAGCCGGAACCATGTGGTTGGTAAGCAAGCTACTTACCACACAGTCACTCCTATATCTATCTATCTATCTATCTATCTATCTATCTATCTATCTATCTATCTATCTATCTATCTATCTATCTATCTACCTATCTATCTATCTATCTATCTATCTATCTATATCTATCCATCTATCTATCTATCTATCTATCTATCTATCTATCTATCTATCTATCTATCTATCTATCTATCTATCTATCTATCTATCTATCTATCTATCTCTCTTCCATCATTCTACCATTCTGGGAGCCCTGGAAAACTCACATACGTATTGCCCCTCACTAACCTAAGCCAGAAAAAAACAAAGTAAGATGCGACACATTCATTTTTCATTTAGAAAGGATTTCAGACAACTTCATTTCCTTCTCGGTTAAATTTTGATTCTTTGCAAAGGAAATTATATTATGCAGTGACAGCTTAAACAAATTACTAACTCACTGAAATTAGTGACCAAAACTACTAAGTTTAGCAATTTTACTTCAAATGCTTCGTTAATATAAAACTTCCACTCTATTTAAAAACGGATTATAAACAATATTATATATCTGATGACTTTTACTTGAGTAAATAATCGATAATTT
>NC_043006.1:41741488-41746488 GCF_006345805.1 Octopus sinensis
GTTTTCACTCTTATTATTTTATATACACATATATGTATAGATATGCATATATATATATATACTAGCAGTATCGCCCGGCGTTGCTCGGGTTTGTAAGGGAAATAACTATATAAGCATTTTTAGAGAGTTACTTCCCTTATAAATTCGGGCTTTCTTAGCCATTTTTGTTTTGGTGTCTTCAAGCCATGAAGTCGTTGTTCTAAAAGAACGTTGGTTTCCTTCACAATGCATTACGACGTTGATTTCTTTACACTCCCTTCCCCACAGCTTCACGAGGGAGGGAGGGGGGAGAAGCAAACAGGTGCAGCTGTGAGCGTGGACGCCAACTCCCCGCCATCGACATACGATGCATTTTATGCATTAAAATGGAATAAAAAATGATGTTAAATTATTTTTAAAATTGTAGACTCATCGTTGACGCGCGCTAATAGTCAGACGGGCTCGATATGCATCACGACTATAAGATACCCGAATTTGGTTAAACTGCATCGCAAAATGTGGGAGGAGTTAGGAATCTAAATCGAAGGGGACAGACACTCACACAACTAGAGTTTTATATATATAGATATAAAGTTAATCCAAACAAGAAAACACAGAAAAAAACACAGCAACGCGAGGACGTGGAGCAATTAATGTATTATTTGACGCTCAGGAAAGAAGGGAAGGAGGGTTTAACGTTTCAAGCGGAGCTCTTCGTCGGAAACAAGGAGAAGGAAAGATATATATATGTGTGTGTGTATATATATATATATATGTGTGTGTGTGTGTGTATATATATATATATGTGTGTGTGTATATATATATATGTGTGTGTGTGTATATATATATATATATGTGTGTGTGTGTGTGTATATATAGAGAGAGAGATAGAGAGAGGGAACTAGAATCTACTATTATAAATACATAAGACGGATATCTTTCAGTTTCCAACTACCATTTCCAAGTGGGTATATTAGACTACGCTAACTGAAGAGGGTATCATATTGTTTGGAAGCAAATGTTTCCCACACAGTCACATCTGACAAATGTATTCTACTAAATTCGTCATTTGTAAAGCCAATCGCAGCAAAACCAGTTTTTCAACAGAAATATGGTAACAAAATATCGAGTATCTACGTTTTGGTAATAGAACAACTTCCGTTTCTTTTTTTAGTTGAATACTTATTACACAATATATTCGAACCCAAATATAACTATCGGTAAAGCACCGGAGCGTTTACTGTTTTATTTTATTACTGAACTCTGCAATAGAATACAATGATTAGCATGCCGGACGAAATGCGTAGCCGTATTAGTCTGCCGTTACGTTCTGAGTTCAAATTCCGCCAAGGTCGACTTTGCTTTTCATCCTTCCGGGGTCTATTAAATAAGTACCAGTTACGCACTGGGGTAGATATAACTGACTTCATCCGTCTGTCTTTCTTTCTTTGTCCCGTCTGTGTTTAGCCCCTTGTGGGCAGTAAAGAAATAGGTATTTCGTCAGTCATTACGTTCTGGGTTAAAATTCCGCCATGGTCGACTTTGTACTTCATCCCATTAGCAGTCGAAAAAATAAATACCAGCTGAAATCTTGAGTCGATTTCACGGCGTTACTCCTACGCCGAACTTGTTGGCCTTGTGCCAAAGGTTCAAACCAATATATATAGACATTTGTAAATATGTTGTCTTTCGTTAAAATATTTGTGGACTGCAATAATATTCAACCGAATTAATATCAGTCTTGTGATAAGACCTTTTCTCTTTACTCGACCATCGAGACACTGCTTAATTAATCCACTTCTACTAAGAAGCTTAAGTAAATGAGATAGAATAATCTATTAAGAATGCGTCATATATGCAAATTGATCAACGTTATTTACTCAAGCTCTTAGTAGTAATTAGAATATAAGCAGTGTTCATGTGGACAGTTAAAGATGACTTGGAACATACAGTATCTAAAGATTCAGTGCGTAAAGTTGTTTACATCCATCTATCCATTCAGCATTGTATAAACTCTATTATAGTTATAATCCGTAGCACAGCTTAGCATAGAAACATAACTATTATGAAGATTCGTATAATCATTGTAATTGTAGCAATGTCACATGCATTTCATTTTCTGTTACTTAGCTACGTAATTATATACAAGCATATGTGCTTTCCCTCATATGAATTATTATATATATGAGAGAGGGACAGACATACAGACACAGACAGAGGGGAAATAAAGATAGATATACATAGATACTTAGATAAATGATAGAAAATGGGTAAGCATCCTCACACTAAGTGAAATGATGGTTGTATCTAACAAAGAGCAATTATGTGAGGGGATGCATTTATACATTGGATAATGTTTACGCAACATCTCACCTAATTACTGCTGGTTTTGAAAACATTTTGTGATTTCAAATAAAGTATGTCACTTATTCCATATTCTATCATTTATCCATTTATATAAATTCTAAGGATACTAAGGAATTCCGGATGTACATCCGGCAGGAGAAGCATTTCCACTGTATGATGACATCAGACAGCCAGTAATTGCGGGCTAGCTTTCCGGAGCATTCTACAAGGTTTTACCTCTTAGTATTACTATCCAGGGACAGCCAAAATTCTGTCCTAATATTCAACGTCATTTGATAAGCAACATTCTACCACACACTCGCAAAATCTTGTATTCAAAACTAAATTTCTATTTCTCTGTGATTATTCTTACACTTTATTAAAACTCTCTTTTTGTTCCACTTTAATATGACGTAAGAATGTGAAGCAGGAACCATGAGCGTTAATGTTAATGATGTTTCTAATCATGGACACGTTTACAATGCCACTTGAAGCTCGTTTCCATGTCTTCTAATTACCGTTTCTGTAATTCCATCACTTCTGTGGACTATATACAGATACATATCTAAAGACTCCGCCGGTTACGACGACGAGGGTCCCAGCTGATACGATCAACGGAACAGCTTGCTCGTGAAATTAACGTGCAAATGGCTGAGCATTCCACAGACACGTGTACCCTTAACGTAGTTCTCGGGGATAATCAGCGTGACACAGAGAGTGACAAGGCTGACCCTTTGAAATACAAGTACAACTCATTTTTGCCAGCTGAGTGGGCTGGAGCAACGTGAAATAAAGTGTCTTGCTCAAGGACACAACGCGTCGCCGGGAATCGAACTCACAACCTTACGATCATGAGCCGAATGCCCTAACCACTAAGCCACGCGCCCTCACAGGTACATATCTAATTGGCTCTTAACCCTTCTGCATGCTATATACGCAACTGTGTTTGCTATAACTGATACACGAAAGTTTATTTCGATGGCACAATGTTCTTAGCGAATGTTAGTGCCATTAGAAGGGTGATTTATTTCAAGTAGAACGTTCTGCTAAATTAATGTATTTTCTTTTTATTACGAACCACCGTGGGTTAACTTTGTATTTCATCGTTGAAACAAGTAAGAGTTATACGCCACTTTCTCTTGAAAATTTTCTTTCTGCTAGGCGAAAACTAATCAACAATTATACAGTTTCATAACATCGCACGCTTAAATGCTTAGAACATTAAATTGCTTAAATAAGTTTATGAATATGTCTGACTTCAGTTCAAAATTAATTACTTAGATTAATTACTGAAATTCCTTCTCCTCTAAAATCAAAAGCATTTAGAGATGACAAATATCTCTAAGTAGAGGGGGAATCATTTCGATTACTTATTAAATCCATTTCACATGGTTCTACAGTTTAGAAACTTAGGAAAGCAATGAAGCTTTTTCAGAATCTACTCTACTCGAAATAAAAGTACTTGTGAATTAGAAATGACTAATTGTAAAATCTTTTTCCCAGATACATACAGGTCGGTTTAAAGACCAACTACTCACTGCGGTTTTGTTTCTGCAATTTACTAATGAAAACAACGTGATAGGTGCTGCGAATTTCATACGTTTTCCTCTGTATTACTTTTATAAAAGAAAAAAAGACCTCCGCCAAGAAAGGAAACCGATTCACAGACTGGACTCTTCTGTTCTCTGCTTCCCACATAGTAATACGGAATTCTTAATTAGGTACATTGATGATTGCTGCAGTGAAGTGATTATAATCTCTTCTAATGGCTCTCGTATATTTGTACATATTTATTGAACCCAGGCTGAAAAACAAATTAGATAACAGGATTTCATCTCAGAATATAGATGAACAGAACAAAATGCTATAAAGCATTTATACTATCTCAGGTAATATTCTTAAAAGTAGTTCAAGTTTCAAAACTGTAAGTATACCTAAAATTACAGGCCTTTAAATACTTATACATTTTCCTTGAAGAAATAGCTGATGTTGGTCGTAATAAAACCTCTTTTAAGAGAGAGTATGTATATGTGATACACTTATCGATCACTAGATTTACGCTGTATGTAGTAAATTGATTTTAGAGCGCCGTGTACTTTAAGTGCAAAGGGCCATTTCTGTTTAGGCAGTAGCATTTTCTCCTTGTCAGAGACGGATGTAACGCAATCTTCCCCTCACTTTAAATTTGATTATTCACTCTATTGATTCGCTCTGTTTAGTAGTTATCATTATACTTGTCAAATAACTAAGCTTACTTAATATTATGGCTCGTCCTTCGTTGACTGAAAATCACGTTCGCCATAATTACTGTCTACTCCATTTAATCTTACTGAGGCGAATAGGTCAAAGGTTCAGTTACTTATGTTTTAATACCAACTTGCAGTTTGGTTTCTTCAATGAGAAAAATAAACTTGAGGACACACTGTTTATTCAAGCGTTGTGCATATATCTACATCCGTACAGATGCAGTAGACTTACGAGACGAAATTCTTATTTTTTTTTATTTCATGCATGAACTGTTGTAATGATTTTAAGTATTTTCTATTATAAACTGATGAATGTTTGGATTGGGGATTAAAGACTGCGGGAGGTGCATTCGTTATTTCTAGAAATGATTTAAAATGTTTAGTCATTCGAAAAATGAATTATAAAAAGGAAGTTGGGAATTAGATGGT
>NC_043006.1:41751488-41773988 GCF_006345805.1 Octopus sinensis
ATGAAGGTGAAAATAGGAATAAGAATGATACTAATAGTAATAAAAATAAAAATATACATATTACTAATAGATACAGGAATGGCCTTGCATTTAGAACATCAAGTCAAGCAACATATTGTAATCCCATTATTAATACTAAGTCTAGGATTCGTCAAGTTACCTAGTTTGGCCCTCCCTTTCCATTAAGGGTGAAAAGTTTACTAAAGCTATTTTTTAAGTTATTAAAGGAAAATTTCCCAAAACACCATAAATACTATTCAATATGTAACAAGTTAACAATCAAGTTGGCCTACTCAGTAACTCCCAATGTCGGATCTATTATTGCTTCGTTCTAAAATGATAGAAATGATGATGATGACAGAAGCTTTAATGGAAAATTCATTAACGACATAGAAGATAGTAGTAATATTAATAGTACGTCTTCTGAAATCGATTATGAAGGGCGTCTTGGAATGACAAATAATGCAAATAGTAGAAATAATCATAATAATGATGTTGGTGATGATATTAGTGATTATAATGATTGTCAAGGTGGTAATAATAGTGTTAATTGTAGTGATAATGGTAATAAAAATATTAGTAAAAATAAAAATAAGAATAAGAATGATGGTAATAGTAAGAATAACAATAGAATAAATATACCGGAAAATAGTACGAACGATGGTGTAAATGATATGGTGGATCGTAGTACTGGGAGGGGGCATGGTTTCGGAGTGATCAGTAATATGAGACCCCGTAGCAGGTTGAAGAAATGTAATTGTAGGGACCCATCAGTATGTCCGATTAGCGGAAATTGTCGTCAGGAAAATGTAGTGTTGAGGCTCAAGGAGGCCAGAGAAAAATATATATTGGAAGCACAGTAGACTTTGAGCAGAGGTACCGATCCCACCTGAGCTCTTTCAACAATCTCTAAATATAGGACCTCTACAACTTTGGCATTACATGTTAATGACCTTAAGGAAAGAAATGTTGAATTTAAAATATCATGGGCTATCCTTGCGCATGCCTCCCTTTATAGAATTGGGTCCACTAGATGCAGTTTATGCATTAGGGAAGCATATACTATATTGAAAAATTACAACAACGCAGTGTTAAATAAGTTCACTGATGCAATACCAGCGTGTACGCATAGGATCCACTCGACGTTCCATAAGAAATTTAGAAATAGAAATAGCAATAAAAGTTAGAGCTAGGCAATAACAATTGAATTAAATTTAGTAAGCATAGTAAGTAGTAAATGAAATAAGCTAAAGTAATGTAATTATTAAAAGAAAAAATAGCTATTAGTATAAAATGTGTCAAGGACTTGAACCCGAATTTGTGGCTTTGCATGTATGTGGGAATTTAAAAGATTGAAATAAAATAAAATAGAATAAAATAAAATAAGTTCAGAAGTGAAATGGTCCAGATGGCGCTGCGTGCATACCATTTACAATGGCTGCTGGGTCGAATTATATGCGTATAAAGTAGTATTCAGGATCGGAGAAAAATTTCTGTGTGTACCTAATGTCTCGGTTCTGAATATGGCCGGTATGTGATTGTGTATTTGTTTACTTTTACTATGTGTTGTATGTATAGGACATCCTGATGAGGAAAGTGCTAATTTTAAGTATATGATATGTCTAATAATATTAATTGGCGCTTCTCCGAAACGGCCCGTAGATGGACTTCTGTGTATCTTTGTAATGGACTTCTGTGTATCGTTGTAAACTTGTATAATTATTATCTTCTATGTACAGTTCGCTAGAATTTTAATTCGACTTTTAACATGCCTTGTATGTTTTATTTTTATTTATTATTATTATTATATTTATTTCACTTATTGTAACAAATTTATACTAAATGTTTTAAGCGTAAATTCAAGGTGTTATATGCAAAATTTATATTTTTACATGATATATTTATATATTACTAAATTTTTAAATTTTCAAATGTCGGGCTTTATAGATATAAATGAGTATATGAAGATTTGTATGTGTTTTGTCATTCTGTAGATTTTCTGATGTTCCTGTGGTTATTGCTCGCATTGCCTCCGCTCGGATAAAAAAGTGTATATATATATATATGTATATCGACGCGTATACTTATATAGATACAGCTATCTAAATATCAATCTCACTCTTTCTCTTTCCCTCTCTCACACACACCACACACACACACACACACACATATATATATATATATATATTTATATATATATATATTTATATATATACCATGCCTCCAAAATTACACCATGTGGCATTGCATGGTTATATGCACGGTAATGCTTGATTACACTTATACATTTGACATATTGCATTGGAGGAGTCGTTAACGTATTAGAAAAAGCAGGTCGCGCCAATTCGTACCGCTACACCACGGTTATTGAAGCATATCTTTTGAATATCAATGGACTTATCAATCAAGCTTAGCTAAATTTCACAATATTGATGGATGGTTGATCAAAACGCCGCACCATTGCTAAATTGGAAAGGTTTCGTTTCATTGTAGTGTCTTGTTCGGTTTCAGTTATTGGTGTAGAATGTGGTATACTCGCTAACAGCGCGGGTTTACTTGCATATAACGTTGCCACGATGACTCTGTGAGAAACTGAAAATGTAGTACTAATAGTTATAATTATTTTCTGTGGCATAAATTTGTTTTCTGTTCACTTTATATGAAACTAGCACACACTAATCCACGTTTGTTTTCATTCCATCATGTATTTACTCCCTGCTTCTCTTCAGCCACCCAACCACTCATGCCATTTCTCTCTACCTTCATCTGACAATTTCAGCACAACATTAAAAACGCCATCTACAACATAGTATTAGAACTTTCCAAACTACAGATAGTCTTAAGAGAATTTCCTTTGTGTAGGTGTTCTACGATAGCAACCTTAATGGTTCATTACATATGTGTTTATTTTAGCGTCCCCAAGGGAAATTAAGGAATTTACAAACTAATTTGAGTCAATCACCAGATATATTCGCAGTCCCGGCATCATATTTGTTGAGTTTTATGTAATTTAAATTCCACAACTTTGCACCGTAACCTGATTTGAACTTATTGTTTGCTCTTGTCCAAGCGAATCATAGAGAAAATCAAATTACTAAAGGAAATTGGAAAGATTCTCTGACACAGTTATATAGCTTTAGATTATTGAAAAGTTGATGTATTTTCTTTTTTCCTTTCTCATATAGGTTTCACGTCCCAGCTAAATTTAATATAGAAAGGCTGGACATTCATTTTATCAACAAGATACTACACATCTAAGACGAACTGCATAAATGCAAACAAATCCTTACCTATTTATGAAGCAGAGATAATATTTGTTGATTTATAAGAAGCCAGGAAATTAATTTCTAGAAGTTGAATATGTTTCTGAGGGAAATCGTTGGTAACTGAAT
Organism: Octopus sinensis; assembly: GCF_006345805.1. Taxonomy (NCBI): domain Eukaryota; kingdom Metazoa; phylum Mollusca; class Cephalopoda; order Octopoda; family Octopodidae; genus Octopus; species Octopus sinensis. The sequence continues at coordinate 41,754,881 of NC_043006.1, forward strand.
ATTTTATATTTCTACTAAACAGAAATCTTAATCTAAACGTAGTATGTCGATTCATGTACACCACGACCAACGTCTTTAAATAATTCTAATTCCTTTATATCTTAAAACTCTTTCTGATGTTTGTTGCATAACTTAAGACTTTTGGTAATCGTTCATTAAGGCATTTTAGCCATTTTCATATCTAGATTTCGCTTTAGGGCTTAATAAAACGTAGGAATACAAGTAATATGCCCTCATATTCAGTATCCTTTGGAATAATGATTGATGTATAAAGCAGCACTGACAACCTTAGTATCGATATATGAGAGATGATAGATGAAATGCCTAGCATTATTTAGTTGCATAGCGTTACACTATGAGTTCCAATCTGTAGTAGAAAATGTGTTTCGCTAATTCAAGTTTTATCAAGTAAGCTCTTGGAAAGTATTGGCGTTTGTATAATCGACTGGTAAAAAGAAATTCTTTACTACTGGGGCACCATGTTGACGAGTTTTCATCGAACAAATCGCATATTAAGTGCATATTTGAATTTCACAAACCGTTTCCTGACTTCTTATAAAACAACAAAGGATATTTTTATTTCATAGGAATTTGCTTCCTATTAAAGAGTTCGGCGACATCATCTAAGGTGTATACAGTTCTGTTAGAGAAAGGAATGCCCAAACAATATAAACTTTAATTGGGCCAGTGAAACCTATACAAGAAAGAAAAAAAAAATTATATTTTCAAAAACCTAAGCCTGTATAAGAGAGTCAGAGAATCTTTTCAATTTCCTTTACTAATTTAATATTCTCTATCACTCCCTTAGACAAGTGCAAACAAGTTAAAGTCAGGTTACAGTGGAAACTACAAGAATTCAAGTAATAGAAAACTTCACAAATATATTTCAGAAACTTAATTACATCGGGTGAATGACTGAGCACATTCTCTGTTAAGTTATTTTAATTTCCCACTGGAACGTGAAGATATACATGTATGTAATAGGATCTGAGGTTTTCTATCAAACTACTGTGACACACAACTTATTCCCTGCTAATTTAATTTAGCTTAATCACTATCTACAAGATTTCCAGGTGTTGTTAGCATATCATTGTCTGTGCGTATTTATATTATCGATATCGGTTTTAGTATATTGTAGCTCATTTAACTAGGCAGGTATTTCACAGAGCAGGTGTGTGTTTATGACTACGTGACGCAAATATAAACAACAATTTATGCATTTATTTACATAGAATAATCAACTCTGTGTGTGTGTGTGTGTGTGTGTGTGTGTGTGTGTGTGTGTGTGTGTGTAGAAAATAAAAGAAAAGGAAAATAAAGAAAACTTCTGACAATGTAGAAAGTTTTAAGATAAGGTCTTTATATTCTGGGTGCAAAGGCTTATCTTCAGTAAAAGGCAACCAAAGAAATGTGTAGTTACATCAATTTCGTTATTTCATTTTACACTGCTCGGCATTTGGATTACCAGTAGCAGCAGCAGCAGCATCTCGCCACGACCAAAAGTTGAAGTCTAGTGGTATCTAGTGCCATCAACCAAATACGTCGGTGATTCATTTAGGACCACGAAAACATCATGTACTCTCTTGCACAGAAGTCGAGCATTACTCACATGAGGAGTCGTGTCTAAGAGCTGATATCGTGTGTAGAATGAACCTTGCTATCTGCTAGTTACCACGGGAATTAGCAGATAGCCATCTTTCTTTGGCCGAGAAGGTCAGGCAATTTTTTACTGTCTGGTGGCTATGTTAAAAATGTTTATCGACGAGACTGAAAAAATCTGAAGAAAAACGCTTTTGTGTTTGCGAAATACTCACTGATTTTTTTTTTATCAATTTCCACTTGAAAACAATCATGAGGTGGGTGAGGGCCGAGCCACTCTCTAGAAAATTTGGAAAAAGTTGGACTGGTTTTTAGTCTCTACATTCGAGTTACCTCTATTTCCAGGTCTTTGTATTTTGAAAGTTTCTCCGTTTCTTTTAGAGAAACATTGTCATCTGTTGGTATTGAAACATCGATTAGAAAATACTTTTTCCTTGGTGGTCTCTGACAACTATATCCGACCTATTGACCTTAATTTCCCTATCAGTGTGTATTGGCATATCCCAGATTATGGTTGCTTTCTCATTTTCTATGCCCTTTTCTGGCCTGTGCCTATACCATCTATTTTCTGTTGTTATTCCATACTTTTCGCATAGCTTCCAATATATATAGGTCCTAAATCTGCCGTGTGTGTGAATATATTCCTTCTCAGCCAGGATTGCGCAGCCAGAGACAATATAATTTATTGTTTCTTCTCCATCTCCACATATTCTGCAGTCATTTGTATTTCTTTTTATTATTATTATTATTATTATTATTATTATTATTATTATATTATTATTATTATTATTATTATTATTATTATCATTGTTATTATTATTATTATTATTAAAGTCCTTATATTGACAGAATTGTTAAAGCTACTGATACAATACTTCCGGTATTTCTTCAGAATCTTTACTTCTTTTATTTAAATCCAACCGAGGTGAAATTTCTGTTTTATCCAATCCTTTCGGATTTGATAAAATAAATATTAGTTACCTCACGAGGTTGTCGTAGTCTTGGCCTTGTGTCTGAATTTCTAAACGACTATTATTTTTATTATATCATTTACATTTATACAACCATCACAATCATCTTCATATGTATTATAACATCATTATCAGCACTATCTTTTCAAGTGGCAGTGCTATCGTTATCAATAATAGTAACAAGAATAATTATTATGATGGTGATGATGATGATGATGATAATTTGTCATTGTTGCCATAGGGTTGGTCTTTTGATGTTGTGAGATGACTATTTTAATGCAGTATTAAAACAAAGTAAAAATCACTGACGAACTGCAGTCTGGAGACAAATTAATCATTCTACCGGTATCTGTTCCCTGAGATTTCTTTTCAGAATATTCATGTGTACAATCTGAAAATATATGTATAAAAAAAATCAATCATTTATTGATTACAGTGTGAGGATGTGGGAAAAAGATGCTGGAAAAATATAAAACATAAAACATACTTTGCAGTAGATTGTGTAGTGTTGCTACTGTTGTTGCTGTTTTATAGATTTTAAAACAAAAAAGTTAAAATTTAAATTAGGTTGGAGCCAAATCTGCCAGTAATATTTGGATTATAAATCAAACGGAAGATATCTGTGATGGTTTAGTTTATGATGGAATTTTTACAGTGACAGTTGAGGGTAGGGGCGATTATTTCGTTGGTTGGCTGCTGTCAAACTATAATGGACAACGTTTGAAAAACGATATTCAATTAAATAATCATTTGTTTTTAACTAGAAACGCAGACTTAATTTCATAAAGATGAGACACAATATTCTACTGAATCGACGGCAATGTATTATTGGTAATGTTTTCGATTATCATGGAAACGTAAATGTCAATGCTAATGTTCTTTTGCTGATTTCCTGTTTTATTGCTGCTTAGTTCAATGTCTTTACTCATGCAGGGACATAAAACTATGTATACATCAGGGACACAGTACTAATGTGTAACATGCAAATACTTCTCTAAACAGAATTAGTTACATAATTAAAACAGTTGTATTAGGATCAAAACTAAGTATTCTACGTTTGTTTCTTGATAATTTAATCTTTACATTTTAGTGTTCTATTAAATGTAGTTGTTCGGTTATAATCTTGAGTAAATCAGTAGTTACAGGTTTCAATACCTGAAAGTTTGACAGCTTAAATAGAACTCAGCATATTTGAAACTGAACGCATGAAAGGAGCGATAATAAACCTCCAAATAACTAGGGTAGTATACATTCATGTGAAATCCACCATACATTTTGAAATTTAATTGAATAAAACGATAAATACAAACTGAAATCTTGGACAAAGTATATTTGGGCTAAGCTGAAAATAATTACTTTAATTAAAAAATATATCTAATCAGTGCCATAATAATGAGTTATGAAAAATTTGCAAATTAATGATTTGTGTTGTCCGATATAATAGACCTACATCCGCGTAACAGATTCTACTGCGGCTTTTATGAAATTCTAATGAGGAAAGGTCATTAAGAATAATTTTTTTCAACAGATAGTTTAAAGGTTATAGACAAAGAGACCTAAATTTGAGACAGAAATAGAATTTGTGAATTTGTGACCTACCAGCCTGTGGTTTGCGGTTTAAAATGCTATATTTAGTCACAAACATTCGTATTATCTAAGTCAATAAGATATGGGTTAATAGCCATAGTAATATGACCACAAGCTAAAATATACAAGAATTTATATTTATACACACATATATGTGTGTGTGTGTGTGTATGTATGTAAGTATGTATATATGTATGTATGCATATATGTATGCATATATATGTATGTATGTATATATGTATGCATATATATGTATGTATGTATATATGTATGCATATATATGTATGTGTACATATATGTATGTGTACATACATGTATGTGTACATACATGTATGTGTACATACATGTATGTATATATACATGTATGTATATATACATGTATGTATATATATATATATATATATATATATATTTGTGTGTGTGAGAAGTTGTTTGAAATTTATAGTAATAATGATTATTTCGTGGTTTTATCTCTAAATAGCTATCGCCTTTTGTCTACAAATCTGTTTTAAGGACAACAGGAAGAATTAAACTATTTTAAATAATGGCTGTGAACCATGGAATCAATCGTAATACTATGGGTGAGAACTACGCACAGATAATTTCAGTTCCCGAAAGTAGATAATTATACAACTAAATGTTTAAATATTCCAGTTAATTGTGATTTGTCTTTCAAGTAACCCAAGTCATGTCCATATGTATTACGTTTCCTGTACACGAAAAACTGGGACGGAACACTAGGTTTTGTAGTTTTATGATGATCTTATTGATAATGCTCACGTATCCAACTGTGATAACAACGGTGATAGTGATGCTATTGATGATGATAATAAAGGTGATGACGGTGATGCTGATGATACTAATAACTGTAGTACATTAGTAAATATCAAACCCAAAAGGATGAAAGGCGAAGCTGACCCGGATGGGATTTAACTTCAGAAAGTAAAGAGATGGGACAAATAACAAAATATAATTTCAATTCCTTGGATGACGTAAAAAGATACCTTGATGAATTCTTTTCCATGAAACCACCTCAATTCTGGGAAGAGGGTATTTTCAAGTAAAAGGAAAGATAGAGACGCATTGTGCAACAAGATGGTTCGTATTTGGTTGATTAAAAATGTAATGGCAAGTATTTATTGACCTTTGTCTTTCCTTTAAAAATCGGCACGAACTTTTCGGACAAGCCAATATTATAAGCAAAAAGCATGAAATTTTGGTGGAGGTGGATACTCACTTAAATTGACCGCAGTATGTAACCGGCGCTTATTTTATCCACCGCGGAAGGCTGAAAGGCGGAGTCGGCTTCGGCGGAATTTGAACTCAGAACGTAAAGACGTACGAAACACCGCTGAGAATTTTGTTCAGCGTCCTAACGATTCTGTCAGCTCACCATATTGCTACAAATGGTAATAATGGTTTTACATTTTGGTACAAGTCCAGAAAATGCGTGGGAAGGAGTAATTCGATTGCATCAACCCCAGTGTATAACTGGTACTTATTTTATCGACCCAGAAAGGATGAGAGGCAAAGTCGACCTCAGAGGTATTTGAACTCAGGAGGGTAACATCGATGAAATGCTTCTAATCGTATTGCCCAGCGTTCTTACAGTCCTGTCAACTCATCGCCTTAATAATATCAATAATAATAATAATAATAATAATAATATCTGAAAGCAATTTGACCAAATTATTATTTAACACTGTACATTATCAATATAATTCACGCGAGAAATTCGCTTAGTGCTTCCGTGACTTATGATTGTAGCAAATGCAATAAATCAAACATTAGAAAACTTGTGAAAATCTCGTCCGTTTCTAACAGCTCCGTTCCAAAGACGCAAATGATTTATAAAATAAATGTGACGGTACCGAGGGAGAATAATGGGTGATGTCCGAACTAGGCAGTTATAAAGATTTATATGAAAGCAAAGCACTGAGTGTGTGAGTGAAAAGTTGGCGTGAATCAAATAGGCAAGTTGTTAGGAATTACTAACCTATATAATAAATTGAATCTCCTTAGGCATTTCATAACTGGTTTCTTCACACGAAGTAGCGAACGGTAATTTTCAACTGAGAAGATATTCGGAGGAGATAAAAAAAACAAACAAACAGAGAAAAGGCAAAAACGGGCGGCTATGTTCAAAATATAAGTTTGAATGGATATTTGGGAAATACACGTCATATTAAAACAGGAATGGATTATTGAAATCGAGAAAAGGGATTATTTTTACTGCTTTACTGATACTGTTTTTCAACTGATTTAATCAACCATGCTAATGTGGATACCCAATATCTAGACTGTGCAGAAATTCTACGAATATTTCAGGTAGATATATATATATATATATATATATATATATATATATATATATATATATATATTATATATATATATATATGTATATATACATTTGTCTTTCTCTCTTTCATTTCACTGTACTTCCTTTATTTTATGTTTTTCTTTCTTTATTATATATTTCTTAACTCTCTAAAGATTTCAATATCACAGGGAAAGTGTAAGTTAAATGTTGAGAGGACAAGGGTACTAACGGTGAGATTTAAATGAATTCCAACCAAATAAGAAATACGAAAAGCAGTATTAAATAAGCAGTTAGACTGCATTTTGCTTTAGAACTAATTTCAGGCTCCATCTATGAATTATTTATGTTACTGAATACCAAGAAGAACTACTGGTTTGCTGATTTCGGTAACCAATTGACCAGTATTATTAGTAATAATGATTCCTGTATTGGGAACATAGCCTCTGATTTGGGAAGATGTTGTCATTAATATATACCGCAAGAATAGTCTGCAAATTCGAGGAACGTGATTAGTCGACTGCATTGACCCCCACTGTTCAGTTGGAATTTAATTTATTGACACCCCCCAAAGGATCGAAAGCAATGTCGGCCTCAGCGGAATTTGAATCCAGGACTTAACGGACGAAATGTCGCTAAGAATTGTGTCCAGCACGCTAACGATTCTGCCAGTTCGTCACATCAATAATAATAAGAAGAAGAAGGAGAAGGAGAAGGGTAATGGTAATGATGATAATAATAATGATAGTGGTGATTAATTACATAGGACAATGCTTTGGTCTTTTAGAGGAAGCTTAAAATGGTTATATCGACCGGATAGATATCTGAGAGCAATTTTAGTCAACGTTGTGTGACACAAGAAACAATGAAACGTTCATATTGGATTTGGAAAGATGCGTGGACTGTAACAAACAAGTATTATTAAAACGAGGGGGGCGATAAATATACTATACATCATTACAGGGTGTGGATAAGGTTTATGGAAAACATTTAAATAATTACACACACACTATGTTTTCAACTTACTGATATACATGCATACATACGTACAATTATACACACATAAACATAAATGACCATGCATATAAGTTTATATATATATATATATATACATATATATATATATACATATATATATATATACATATATATATATACATGCATATATATATATACATATATACATACACACACACATATATATATATATATATATATATGTGTGTGTATGTATATATATATATATATATATATATAATAAATATTAGGAAATAAATCCAAAATTACAGGGAAAAAATCAGATTTAGGAATAAATCGATTTTATAGTAAAATATTATAAAATATTATTCGAGACAAAACCACTATTTTGCAAAACAAACAAGGAAAGACTTAATCAATACATAAAATTTTAGTAAATAGTCAAAAAAACCGCCACTACAATCGTTTCTTGTCTTGATCGACAATCTTCAGGTGGACTTCCAATAATTCAGTGTCAAATTATGAAGTAATAATTGACACTGAATTATTGGAAGTCCACCTGAAGATTGTCGATCAAGACAAGAAACGATTGTAGTGGCGGTTTTTTTGACTATTACTAAAATTTTATGTATTGATTAAGTCTTTCCTTGTTTGTTTTGCAAAATAGTGGTTTTGTCTCGAATAATATTATATATATATATATATATATATATATATATATATATACTCACTTCCCGAGCGTTAAACTAATATATCTGTTTGTTGTTTATACACCCGTCTTCGTCTTTTCACTATATATGATGAAGTCTCCTGCCGTTAGAGGCTTCGAGAGTTTGTTACCGAACAACCACACATATGATTTGTTTAAAATGATCAAATGATTGTGTAGACATAAGCTCACTCCCTCGACATTACCTGTACAGGTGCAACGGAGTGCCGCATGTCAGATGCCGAAGTGATCTCAGAGCAACATTAAATGAAGTCTCTACGGCATTTCTGTAATTCTTTATATTTTTGTAGTATTATATAATAATATGCAGCCCTTAATCTTCCGAAAGTACTTTCTGGTTTATGATCGTGTGGAGATTCAATAGCCATGTAACACTTCTTAAGGACTGTTGGAAACATCAATTACCTAACTTTTTCATGATCCTTTCGTTTCGTTCCGTCATTTCCATTTAACTTTTAGAATTACACAACATCCTTTGGAGATTTAGCGTTTTTATGGGGTCATAAGTACTTGTATGAGACTCACACAAACCAATATTATTAACAATTCCTTCGGCACTATGCACCTGCTTATATTGTGCCTGTAAAATTATTTCCATGTAGAGCATCTAACATACCTGATTTTGTATCGTTTTCAGATTCATCACTTTGCTGTTTTCGTAATCTTCACCCTAGTCACTCTGTACTTTACAAAGATTTCTTGTGATAACAATTCAGAATTTTCTCAGAGAATTACCCATGTTAGCGTAGACAAGCAGGATCCCACTTTCTATTATTTTAGGGCTTATGACATAACGTATACATAAATAATACTTTATTTGTAACTCATTTTTCCCGTGGATTTTGTACTCCGATCCCATTTTACTCTCAATCAATATCTCGTATAGAAAGCTCTCATATATTTCATGTTTGTTGCATCAAACCTTCAGCTGGTATTGCTAAGGGTTGTGAAATCTCCTTTCTAGAGAGCTGAGAAGGTCACACCTAAACAGAGTGCCTTTCCAATTCCTGGCGAAGTGGACTTCTCGGAAAAGAGGCTTCATATGTTGGGAGAAAAGCTTCCTCTTACACATTTTAATGCATTTTGAATCATACTTTCGATTCTTATTTTTCTTTGTTACCACCCGTGTAAGTTTTCTCAGCCCACTCAATCTCCATCTGGTCCCATCCTAACAGGTGAACGATGTTGTGATACTGTGAGGTGGACGTTCAGTTTTTTTTTCCTTTCCCAGAGTTGTTATTGCTGCTGACTTCCAGTTTAAAATTCATGATACTTTTTCTGCATTGATGTCACTGCTTGTTGTGGCTGAATAATTATTTAGTTGATTAGGATGAAGAAACTCATAATTTCAAAATGGCTGTTCCTATTAATTATACTTCTGAAAGGATATTTTCAAAGAAATGTGTTTACAGGTGGTCAAATCAAATGAAACAACGAAATCCAATCCCAAAGTCTTTAATACCAGTCCATTGTTATTTTCGTATGATATTTCAGATAATAACAATGCGTTTAAAAACATTTTGCTGTTTAAAATACATTTTCCCCATTCCCCTCTTTACTCATCGCTGTGTCGCCATAGTAGTAGTAGTAGTAGCTGGTTGTGATGGTGGCGAATGGAAAAGTGGATAGTGCTAACAAATTGTTTTAAATTTCCCTACAACAAAACAAGCGAAACGCCGGAGAATTATTGAATTCATTTTCAAATTAGAATTATAGAGCGAGAAATTTATCAATAAGATTTAGGAGAAAAAAAAAACAAAGAAAAAACTAAAAAGCTGTAAAGTACAATACGTATAAACGGTAACAATAACTACTGCAATAATAAGGAAATATATTCACAATGTCCCCCAAATTACAAATATGGAAGAAGATGAAAACATCTTTCATTTGTTGTTTTTTTGTTTGTTTTTTGTCTTTTTGTTTTAATTTCTTTCACGCTTACAAGAATCGTCATTTGCTGAAGCTTTGTAAATTTGTCGACTATGAATGGATTAAGATAAATTTTCATTTACAATCGACATTCCAGGATACATTTCGACGAATATTTTCAACGACTCTGTGGTATTGCTTTTATATACAACATGCAACATTCCATTTTCCTTATTACACAATCTTACATAATTCTAACAAAATATTTTTCATCCCAAGAAATCACGTTATCAATCTAAAGAGAATATAGAATTGAGAACATTGAATTGTTTTCTTTTAACGTGGTTAAAGACACAATTTCTGTAAATGTTACCTTCGATTCATTCCTTGTAATTATATTAAGGGGTATGATGTTTAGTGACTCAGGAGATAAAGATAATAACATGACAATTTAATCCGCTGTGGGATATGGAGCTTTTACTCGGATATTGCGTATTGTCTCGGTGAATGTACAGAGGAAGGGCCTGCAATAGTTATATCGAAAGGGAATTTTGTGAACGAGATAAGGAAGGTAGCAGGGAAAACAATTAGAAAAACTAGAAAACGTGCATCGATATTTTGAAAGCAATAGGAATCTGCTTTTGCACTAAACAATTTTAAGAAAAGGTCTTTGAGATGGGATGATGATTATAATGACGTCGGTGGTGATGGTGGTGGTGGTGGGGTGGTGGTGTTTATAATGATGATGATGATGATGACGACGACGAAAATGACGATTATATTTCCAACATAAACACAAGCAACACCCTTAATGATTAAAAGCTAAATAACTTTAGCACCACGACAACGATGACAAGGAGGAGTAGAAGGAGGACAACGACGATGAGAAAGATGATTTTGACCACGACAATGACTACGATGATGATTATGATAAGGATGATGATGTAAATGACGATAACCAAGCCTACGAACGCACGATACCCTCGTTTAGGACTGATATAATGAATCTTCCTTTGTAATCCGTTTACAATAAATATTATTGTTAATTGAAACGTTACCGAGGGGACTTCATTAAAACAATTAATGAACATCTATTGAAGAGCAGGAATAAGATATTGGGGAAATAAATCTCAGAAAACAAAGAGATTAAACGTTTGTCAACAAAATATTTCCTAAGCGGAACAGAAATATATGGATCAAAAAATATTATGGCCATAGCAAGCAATCTTTTATCGTGTGTCTTTTACTTGTTTCAGACATTTGACTGCGGCCATGCTGGGACACCATCTTTGAAGGGCTTTAGTCGAACAATTCGACTTTAGGACTGTTTTTTATAAAGCCTAGTGAGTATTCTGTAGGTCGCTTTTGCCGAACTGCTATTGTTCAGTTATCAAGCGGTGGTGGGGGGCAAACGCAGTCACGAAGACACACACACCACACACACATATATAGTATTAAATTATTATATAATAGTATATATGTATATATAATATGTATAATAGTATATATGTATATATATATATGTATATAATAGTATAAATGTACATATATATTATATATAATAATATATATGTATATATAATATGTATAATAGTATATATGTGTATATCATATATATAGATACACACATACACACATACACACACATATATATATATATACACACACACACACGGATGCGCAATGGCCCAGTGGTTAGGGCAGCGGACTCGCGGTCGTAGGATCGCGGTTTCAATTCCCAGACCGGGCGTTGTGAGTGTTTATTGAGGAAAACACCTAAAACTCCACGACGTTCCGGCAGGGGTGGTGGTGATCCCTGCTGTGCTCTTTCGCCACAACTTTCTCTCACTCTTTCTTCTGTTGGCCTCCTCGCTTAGCCAGCGGAGTGGTATCATTTGAAGGCTGAAACACTGCGAAGCGTATTGTAACCAGCGATGTTTAACAACATCTGATAGCCTGGTCTGTCACCTAATCACGTGACACACGCGCGCACGTGCATATGTCAAATAGTTTTATGAAATTTCATTTAACAATGAGAAAATTCAAATATCACAAGTTGTTTCGTAACTTAAAAACATGTAAATAATTTATATTATTATATTTAATAATAAACAAATTACTTACGAGTCCGCATTACCGCAAAATACAAAAGTTCTTTCAGAATAATGCAGAATTTACGTCCTCAGGTGAAAGAATTATTTTGAAATTTTGTCGGGATATTTGCATTTTCATATTGCTAAATAAAATTTCATTAAACTATTTCTCTGTCACTAATGACTTTATACACTCATTATGGTTTTCTCTTATGACGGTTTTGCCGTTGTGAAACCAGGAATTTGTTTACTTGAAATATTTTGGCATTAGTCTGGAACCCGACCGTGTAGATTGCCCACAGGTGGGGTTGAGTGCTTCTCTGAAAATCCTCTACCTTTATACCCTACCAAGGACATATATATGTATGTATATATACATATATATATATATATATATATATACATATATATATATATATATATATATATATATATATATATATATATATATACATACATATATATATATATATATATATATATATATATATATACACATACGTGTGTGTGTGTATGTGTGTGCATGTGTAATCGAAAGTGAAAGACAAAGAACGAAACCTATATATATGTTTTAGGCGCAAGAGTGGCTGTGTAGTAAGTACATTGCTTACCAACCACATGGTTCTGGATTCAATCCCACTGCATGGCACCTTGGGCAAGTATCTTCTACAATAGCGTCGGGCTTACAAAAGCCTCGTGAGTGGATTAGGTAGACGGAAACTGAAAGAAGCCCGTCATGTATATATATATATATATATACATATATATATATTTATATATATATGTATGTATGTATGTATGTATGTATGTATGTATGCATGTATGTATATATATGTGTGTTCGTGTGTGTCTGTTCGTCACCCCATCATTGCGTGACAACCGATGCTGGTGAGTTAACGTCCCCGTAACTAGCGGTTCGGCAAAGGTGACCGATAGAAAACGTACTAGGCTTACTAAGAATAAGTCCTGGGGGCAATTTGTTCTACTAAAGGCGGTACTCTAGCATGGCCGCAATCAAATGACTGAAATAAGTGCGCGCGTGCGTGTGCAGGCTTATGTATTTGCGCGTTTGTGTGTATTGTAGCTTTGTATATATATATATTCTATATTCTAGTGGTCACGGTGTTTCACTCAGGCTTGACACGATCGTGGTTTTTGATTCATACTCCGGTGTGTCGTGTCATTAAGCAAAACGCTTCATTTGTTACTGCGATTACTTTGTAAATTGTCGTGTGATACGTTGTGCACTTGCATTAGTAATATTGATTTGATGTAGCAATGGAGATAACACCCAGAACAAATGCTTCATCACTATAACTACAGTACATATGTATGTGCTTCAGTAAGAAGCTGCAGAACACTCCTTAGAGTGAAACAATATATATATATGGTTGTACTGTATAGGGGGATAATTATCCCAATTATGTGTTCATTATATTAGCATATATATATATATATATATATATATATATATATATGCTAATATATATACATGCTAATATATATATATAGGCGCAGGAGTAGCTGTGTGGTAAGTAGCTTGCTAACCAACCACATGATACCGGGTTCAGTCCCACTGCGTGGCATCTTGGGCAAGTGTCTTCTGCTATAACCCCGGGCCGACCAATGCCTTGTGAGTGAATTTGGTAGACGGAAACTGAAAGAAGCCTGTCGTATATATGTATATATATGCATAGGTGTGTATGTGTGTGTGTTTGTGTGTGTTTGTCCCCCTAGCATTGCTTGTCAACCGATGCTGGTGTGTTTACGTCCCCGTCACTTAGCGGTTCGGCAAAAGAGACCGATCGAATAAGTACTGGCTTGCAAAGAATAAGTTCCGGGGTCGATTTGCTCGACTAAAGGCGGTGCTCCGGCATGGCCGCAGTCAAATGACTGAAACAAGTAAAAGCGTAAAGAGTAATATATATATATATTATATATATATATATATATAATAATATAATAATAATAATAATTAATAATAATAATATTAATAATAATAATAATAATAATAATAATAATAATAATAATAGGGAGTAAATATTAATTAATTTTATTTTCATGTTTTGGTTTATGTTTTTCATTGTTTGATTTGCCAAATAGTGGTTTTATCTCTAATTTAATATATATATATATATATATATATATATATATATATATATATATATATATATATATATTATATATATATAATGAAGAAATAAATGGGATAATCTGCCACTTATACAGCACAACTAATTACGACTCTAATAGAGCCTCAGGCATATCAAACCATGAAAGAGAGAACAAATTTCAAAGGTCAGTGTTGATATCCACTCAATATATTTCAAAACGTCGGAATACTCTACAGCATACATCGGTGCATTCATATATACACAAGATATAATATGAAAATTTATGAATATATAGATATATAAACATACATAAATGTACTTGCGACGTTGTACGTCCGTATTAAAATCAATGAGGATAATTAAAATATGCGGATGGTGAAAATGTATAGCGGTAATCCAAATTGATGAGGAAGTTGGTATAAGATGATTTTAAAAAAGGTATCTTCAGCAGGTGAAAAGTCTGATGGCCGTTCGAGAATACACAGGTTGGCTTTATATATATATATATATATATAAATCCAACCTATGTCTTCTCGAAAATGTGACGTCATACTTGTTAGTGGGATGATTAAAATTGTGCGCTGAAAAATAAATCAAACAGCGTTTCAACTCTGTGGGAATATGTGTTTGTACGTGAATGTGTGTGTGTTGGTTTGTGTATTTGCGTGTGCAATGGAAGTGGGATGGTTCGTCTTTGTTTGCTTAGTATTTGGGTTTATTTTTAATTTGGTTGAATCTTGGTTGTTTCTTTTTTTGTTAGTCAGTTATTTTTAGCATTTCAACAGAAAAAGTCAATCTAAAATTGCTTTTTAACGTAAGGGTGCCCAAACAAGTCGAATGCTTTCACAGAGGAGGTTTTACAGACACATCATCCAAATCGACCGGATGAAACCGGGCTTAGCTGCTAGTATGTATATATATATATGTATATATATATATATATATATATATATATATATATGTCAAAAGGATGTGTTATAATACTATTCCACGTATACAACCATAACAATACTAACAATCCAACATTCCACCACCATCAGCTGCCCCACAAATATCATTATGGTTTCAACACCTGGGCAGTCCCATTTAATCTGGTGGTGTCACCACACTAAAATAAGTGTTGTTTAGGATCAATATACCAAAGAAGCCACAACTTTCAAACACATTTACCTTGTGTACAACCTTATCGGTAAATAAATTCAATAAGAAAATTACAACCAACTCCTAAATACGTAACTAAACAGCGACCAATCCATTAAGTCATACAAAGATTATAATCCCTACTGTCTTGCATAGTATAATATAAAATTGAAAGCTTGATAACCACATTCATTCAATCAGTTTATAGCCAGGATTAAATACGAACATTAATAAAACTACAACAAAGAAACATATAAAACAATTGCATCGGTATTAATATT
The DNA here is from genome assembly GCF_006345805.1 of Octopus sinensis. Classification (NCBI taxonomy): domain Eukaryota; kingdom Metazoa; phylum Mollusca; class Cephalopoda; order Octopoda; family Octopodidae; genus Octopus; species Octopus sinensis. Next base: position 41,770,563 of record NC_043006.1, read on the forward strand.
AAACTGCAATAACTAAATAATATGGTAAGGCTTGAAGTCCATACAAATAATAATCCCACCAATCCTCCATAGTTACTACTGTAATAATAATAATAATAATAATAATAATAATAATAATAATATAATAATAATAATAATAATAATAATAATTTTATATATATATCACCCAACGAGACACACCGGAGGCCCCTGAGAACCAGTTGTTAATTGTCCCAGCCGCGAGGAGTCGATGATAGCTGTGACGAAACAATTGTGATGATTAATAATACATTCTCGTATATTTCATCTTCCGTCTTTCACTTGCCACACACATACACACTTATATATGTGTGTGTATGTATCTATATATGTATATACACATTTATGTATGCGTGTGTACGTGCCTGCGATAGAGAGGAAAATTTTTATTACTGCTGTTGATGGTGTGAAAACTCAGATGAATCCTGGTTAATCAGATCGAAGATGAAACTTATTCATATGAAATTTGTATTCAGAGACATCAAAATGCCAATTTTATCATACACTTGCATATCCTCGCTCTCAGCATACATAAATATACGTAACTACGCCAGAACAGAAAGTATTTCGTTTGAATTATATCATTATTATTGGTGAGCTGTGTTCAATTGCGAGGCTCGAGAACAAGGAGTCGGGAGAATATGCAAAATTTGTGCAAGCAATAAAGAGTTCAAGATTTAGTGAATAAACAAGTGTGCACACACTTATAACATTAACGCACGCATACACTCATACACACGCACACGCGCGCTTATACCATCACATGAAAATTCACAGTAAAAATACATCAAAAAATTCTTACGTCCTATTAATTATAATTCAGCATTTAAGCATAGTTTGAAAGTGAATGAAATATCTCCGATCTTCTTCAAAGGAATAAATATATATTTTCTTCAAAGACCTCGAAATAAAATTATTCGGTTTAGTGTTTTGTTATGTTTACTAAATCGTTAGAATTTTGCCTTTCGGTTTATTTTTTTAACTTCATCTCGTACTTTGAATTCATGGAGATCTTCAAAAAGACAATTAAGGAAACAGCTGTGTGTGATTACGTGGGTGTAGTGTTATTTCTGCAAGTGGTAGGAGAGACAAGGCTTTAATTTCACAGAATGGCGATTAACTTTTTGAGATCTTTGGTGGTGGTGGGGGGATCGGAATTATACAATATGGTCGGGTATGATGACACAATTTAACTACAAAACGATGAAAATAACCTCGTCTTAAAACAGTCGTCTTAACGGTACGAGCAAATAAATGTACGAACAATGGTAGTTTTTACTCATATAGGAATAAGTCCTAAATTTTGGACGACGAGGTCGGTTAGTTACATGGACCTCCATTCTTGACTGGTACTTTAGTCAATTGAGACTGGAAAGATTTAAGGTAAAGAAGTCATCGGCGAGATTTGAATCAAAGATCCAGAAGATGTGTCGCTAAACAGTTGTCCGACGTATTAAGGTTTCTGCTAGTTCACTGTCTTTATGAACTATAATAACTCTTTCTAATTTTGTTACACGACTAAACCATTTTAAGGAAGATGAAAGTCAATTAAATTGACGCTGGCACTTGTACTATTTTTTTTTATCGAATGCGACAAGGTGAAATGCAATGTCGGTCTTGGCGAAATTGGAACTGAAAGCGTAAACAACCAGAAGAATTTGCTAACGATATTTTCATTCACCGTCTTGATATGCACAATATGGCAAAATAGCCATAGATCGAAGAATTGTAGAAAACCTAACACTCAGTTCAATCATCCCTAATTCTTAAATAATAAAATCTAGCGCACCGCTTGGGAGTCGTTGGCTGAATTCGAATTTGTTTTTATTTGGTTGATTGAATTTATAGGTTTTCATATCATACCAATGTATATTATGTATGTAACATGGTATAATTATAAACAGGCAAATTTTAGCCTTTTCTCCTTTTACTCTAAACATAAAGAGAAACCAGCGGCGAATCATCTTGCAAATCTGTTTCGTGATATTTGTTCCGCATCAGATACGTAAGACTATTCTTTCACTATACAAGAATTTTCGAATCTATGTGACAATAAGTATAGGAATAGCTAGCTTATCAGCATATAGCATTAAGAGCCATTTGTCTGGTATATAACACATTGGCCGTCCAGGAATTAAGTTAATGTATATTTCCATAGAATGCAACATGATTCAGAAAGCCTAAATCATGTATAATGTAGATAACACTTATTTACATAGAACCCTTCATAATTCAGAATACCTGTGACATGCATTATGTAGATAACAGTAATTTAAAAACCTTCCGCAGCAAAAAAAAAGTCAAATGATGCGAAAACATCATACTCTTCTATAAACCTAAAAGGCTCACTCTTCTCTGACTTCTCTCTCTCTTTCTCCTTCACTCCCCCTCCCCCTCTCTCTCTCTTTCACTCCCCCTCCCCCTCTCACTTTCTCTGTTTCTTCTTTGTTGCAGTTTGAGGCTTACTTAAAGACATGAAAATTTATTTTCACATTTTGTTTACTTGTTTTCTGTTATTAGTGTCTAAAATGTGAAGACACGTTTCTTAATGGTTAGGAAGTTGGATTGATCATGGTAAGATCACGGTTTTGATTCCTGGACTGGGCGACGCGTTAAGTTCATGAGCAAAACACTTCGTTTCACGTCGCTCCAGTACACTCAGCTAACAATATTGAGTAATCCTACGACGGACCGGCGTCCCGCCCATGGTGGAGCATATGCTTCATACAAACCACGAAACCGACCTTATGGGTGTATATGACTCGAAGTGGATCTTTATCCTAGTTGCTAAACAGAAGGTGGCAAGCAGGCAGCGACCTTACTACACCGGCCAAAATTTCAAACGGTATTTCGTTCTGAGCTCAAATCCAGCCGAGATAGACTGTGCCTTTTGTCGTTTCCGAGCTAATAAAAAAAGTTCCAGTTTAACTACTGGGTCTCTGTAATCAATTAACCCCAGTCTCCCAAAATTTTTGGCCCTGTGCATATAATAGAAAAATTCTTTATTAGAATTATTATGCACTAGACACCTTTCTAATTCACCTACAAATAATTTCAAATAAGTGAACTAGAAGCAACGGAGTTAAATGTTTGTTGGTAAGCATGTATGAATTCTGTTCACATTATTTTAGCTTGGCAGAATCGTTAACACGCTGGACGAAATACTCAGCGGTATTTCACCCGTCGCTACACTGTGAGTTCAAATTCCGCTGAGGTGAGATTTTGCCTTTCATCTTTTCGGAGTCGATAAAAATGAGTACCAGCTGAGCACTAGGATTGAGGTAATCGACTAGTCTTCTCTCCCAAAGTTTCAGGCCTTGTGCCTTTAATAGAAAGGATTATTTTAAACCTATACCGTTACCCCGGCAGGTCTGAGGATACCTGAGATTATTGGCACAGTTCTACCTG
>NC_043006.1:41778988-41793988 GCF_006345805.1 Octopus sinensis
ATATATGTGTATATATATATATATATATATATATATGATTAATAATAAAAGAGTAAGAATAGAGATATTATTTACATCATTTTAAGACAATGTTCATAGAATGATTATTTTTTGTTCGATAGTGTACAAAATATTACATAACCAAACCATTTAATCAGACATCTCCCTGCAGTTAAGAAGCGTATTGATCTTTGAAAAATCAGACACCGTGTTCCTGGGAGATATATCTGAGTACTTGTTCATGTGTACGTGTGTGTGAGTTTAAATTCATACACAGCACAGCAATCCTGTTTTCATCACCTACAACCTCACCTTTCCAGCCGCACACTAATTACTATGACCTGCTCTTTCTAGACTGATTATTATAGCCGTCTGTCATACTGACAGCGTTCACGTTTCCTCATTCGTCGTTAATATAGAGAAATTCAATTCGAACTCAATACTCATCGATTTCAGCTTTTGCCTCCCTGTCTTTCGCTATAACAAAAATGAGAATTACAACATCCGCCATATGTCGCGCAGGTCGTAAACTTGGAAACCTACAACATCGAGAGTATGGAGAAATAAAATAAAAGCGAAACACTTCCAAGGAGAATAATTTCTATGCATAAAGACCATTGCAGAATACTGTAGAGGAGAATATAAAGCAATATCAAAAGTTTAAGAAACACAATAGAAGAACACAAGCGAATTCAAATAGATATAATTAAAATGTATAGAGGCCTTAAATATATAATTCTCTGTAGCAATATCGGCCTTACCTAGTCAAACGATATTATAACTGTGGTATTGTATTCTCTTTGATGTCTGAGTCCAACCTACAGATAGCGAAAGTGAAACGTATACCAAGCCTCGGAAACATACACTTGAACGGTTAAAAACAATGTATTCAGACCGTTCAGACATTGAAACAAAAGAAATAAATATAACGGAACATATGATTTCTTTCTTTACCACCCATAAAGAAATCTGTACATGCAGGCATACATATGTATGCATACACACACACAAACACACACACATACATACACACACACTCACAAACATATATATATATACATATATATATATGTATATATATACATATATATATATACATATATATATATGTATATATACATGTATATACATATATATATGTATATATACATGTATATACATATATATATATGTATATATATGTATATATACATATATATATGTATATGTATGTATATACATATATACATATACATGTATATACATATATATATTATATATATATAATATATATATATATATATATATATATATATATATATATATTGATAGATACGTGAATGATTGAATAACTCATACGTTTATGCAAGTTCGTTTCATTGAATGTCTGGATATATACAGATATAAACTAAATAGATCTGCTGTCAGTATTGACGATGATCATTTCTCTCCAGATAGCTTGTTGCGTCTTCCGAAATACTTATACATTGAATGTAAGAGTCAAAGACTCACTGTCACAGAGTATCTGGCAAACTGACCCATGGTATTACAAGTACGTGGCACCAGCCGTGTTTCCACGCAGCTTTCACATAACAAATTTTTGTAAGAAATTATTATGTACCTCTGAGAGTAGAGTGAATGTTGTTTTTATCACAAATCCATACTGTGATCTAATTCTTCATCTCATTATTCCACAACAAATTTATTAACCATTGCGTACATAAACACACACACACACGCACACACATATACACACATACAGTCAAACACACAACATACATGCATATATATGTAAATATGTACATATATATGTGTATAGAAATACATACATATATATATTTATATATATATACACATATATATTTATCTATCTGTCTATCTGTCTACCTCTTTATATATATATATATATATGTGTGTGTGTGTGTGTGTGTGTGTGTATACATACATGTGTGTATATATATACACACATATATGTATACATGCATATATATATATTACTCTTTTTTTTACTTGTTTCAGTCATGTGACTGAGGCCATGCTGGAGTACCACCTTTATTGGAGCAAATCGACTGCAGGAATTATTCTTTGGAAGCCTAGTACTTATTCTATCGGTCTCTTTTGCCTAACCGTCATGCTATGGGGACGTAAACACACCAGCATCGGTTGTCAAGCGATGTTGAGGGGGACAAACACAGACACTAACAAACACACACATACATATATTATATATATATATATATATATATATATATATATATACCTATATACGTCGGGCTTCTTTCCGTTTACATCTACCAAGTCCACTCACACGGCTTTGGTCGGACCGAGGGTATAGTAGAAGACACTTGCCGAAAGTGCCACGCAGTGGGTCTGAAGCCGGAAAAATGGGGTTCGCAAGCAAGCTACTGACCACACGGCCACTCATATCAACACTATATTATAAGATGGCAGCGCTAAGCAGTGTGGTGTACAAATACAAGGTTATCGTCATTGAGATGAGAGAGACGAGGAAACAATTTATATGCATACGTATAAATATATATGTGTGTCTATGTGTATGTATCAATATATAATTATATATGAATATGTATACTCGGATATTCACATCGATAAAGGTATGTGCATATAATCGAATGGAAACTAGCTACTAGCGCAGATTTTTCATAAATATACATACCTAGATATAACACATGCATACCTATATATATATATATGTATATATATTGGCAAGATCAGCCCTTATGAACGTATAATACTATACTATTTGGATAATATATATATAACATATATCATACATATGTATATATATTACATATATTATATGTACATATATATAATATATATATATATGTGATACATATATATATATATATAATATATAATATGTAATATATATAATATATATATATATATATATATGTGTGTGTGTGTGTGTGTGTAATATATATATAATATATATGTTATATATAAATAATATATATACAGTGTATGTAATATATATATATATATATATATATATTATATATATATATTATATATATAGATATATATATATATATATATATATATATATATAATATACGTAATATATGCAATATATATATATATATGTATGTAGTTACATATATGTAGCTACTGGCACTTTCATGTATATGTGTATACGTATATATATGTATATATTTTCATGTATACGTGTGCACACACACTCACAACGCATATATGTATATAATCTTCTATGTGATTATGTGATTGGGTTTTTATATATTTCTGAATTGGTACGCTTTCACTCAGCCACATAAATATATACTAAACTGAAATAAAAACAAAAAGGAAACGAACTCTCAACTCGGGAATGTGTACTTCAAGGAGAACATTTGCATTTCGTTTATTACACTACAAATATTTCACTGTGCAAAATTTTTGTTTCTATATTTCTCTTCATTTGTATTCATTGGTTCTTTTCTTTCCGCTTCTTTTCGTCTTCTTACATTGTAATTAGATGACCGTGAGGATAAAGCCGTTTCTTCCCCCATAATAAGGACCTTTAAAAGAAGAAAGGAACTAGATCAATAAACAAAACAATTTTTCTTTTCGTGGTTCATTACATACTGTTGTATTGCTTGATATACTTTTGTTCCTGTACTTGTTCTATATATACATACATAAATACACACACACACGCATAGACTTAAACAGACAGCCACCCCCCACAAACACACATGCATACATCCACAAAGACATAAACACAGATATTGCTTGTATTGCCGTTACTGGTCGAGGCGTTCTACTTTGTTTCAAAATGTATTCTTTTGCCAGCAACGCATATATACATACATACACGTCTGTATTTATACACATGCGTGTATATATATGTATATATATATATATATATATATATATATATAAAGACATATATACTTATACATTTACAATAATATATGTATGTAGACATATATAATGCACATGTATAAATATATATAAAGACATATATATACATACATTTACAATAATATATGTATGTAGACATATATAATGTACATGTATATATATATATTATATATATATATATATATATATATATATATGTATAAATATATATATATATGTTACTCGAGCATAAAAGCATGCGTAAGAACATTATATTTAAGTGTATTTATAGTTGTTTTATATCTCAATTATTTTAATATCCTATTTTCGTTTTCTTTATTAAATCATTCACTTAGAAGAACTCGTTAATACTACTTTTGCACCTCTTACCGAATCGGTAATGCATGTGTGTATATGTGTATATATTATGAGTGCATGTGTGTGTGGGTGGGGTGATTGACACAGATTTACAAATATATAAAGAATTATATACCGGCTCTTAATGAGCCTGTCCCTTTTTAATCGAACTGAAATTCAAACGAAATTCACTGTTTCGTCACATCAGTATTAAGTGCTATATGTAATGAATGTCAAATACAATCATGGTTTGGCTTATATATCATTTTGCATAAGAAAGTCAAGTATTAATGCAGGCGTGACTCTGTGGTAAGAAACTTGCTTCTCAACCACATGGATCCGGGTTATTTCGCTTCGGCAGGTGTCTTCTACTATAGCCTCGTACTGATCAAAGCCTTGTGAGTGGATCTGGCAGACGAAACTGAAAGAACCCGTCGTGTATACTTTACATACATATATATATATATCATCTGTGTGTGTGTATGTATGTATATGTGTGGTCCTAATGAGGGATTGACAACCGGTGTTGGTATTTACGTCCCCCGCAACCTGGCACTTTGGCAAAAAGAGACCGATAAAAATAAGTTCTAGGGGCGATTTGTTCGACTAAAACTCTTGGGGGCCGTGCTCCATCAAGGCAACAGTCGAAAATGACTGAAATAAGTAAAAAGGATAAAAGAATAAGAGAGCTTGTGTATAAAAGGGACCCAGTATATGCCTCAGTAGACTGTTAGAAATAACATTAAACCTCCTCAGAACTACAACATAGTAGAATTTCAATTCCTTGGATGACATAAAAAGATACCTTGATGAATTCTTTACCATGAAACCACCTCAATTCTGACAAGAGGGTATTTTCAAGCTAAAGAAAAGCTGGAGACGCATTGTGCAACAAAATGGTTCATATTTGGTTAATAAAAAATGTAATAGCAAGTATTTATTGACCTTTTTCTTTCCTTGACAACTCAATATATACATTTAAGGACTGCATGATCATAGTTGTATCGTCTTTGAATATAAGTCTACCGAATTATGGATGACTGGGAGCTTAAAACCGTCATAGCGATAAGTTATATAATGTTTTCATTCAATAACTTATATAAACAGTTCTAGGTACGATGTAGAATACTGATCTTCGTATACATAGATGTTCGAAAAGACACATGTACCTTCTTTTAATATCTCAATAGACGGTCTATGCTTGCTATAGAAAGGTTTTTTTTCTTTAACTTTGTATACTGTCATCATAGTGAGTCCAGTCAATTCTATTTTCATGTAATTTAACATTTGTTCATGGCTGAAAATAAATGGTAAGAGGAATATGTGACGGTAGATGGGAAGAATACATGAAGAACAATGGAAACACACGCAACGACACATACACACTTACACGCACGAACACACACGGATAGACGCACGCATATATATATATATATATCTATATATATATATATATATATATATATATATATAGGACGAAAGGAAGTTTTCTTTAAAAGACGTCTAAAATGGAAAATAATTTTGAATAATTCTCTCTCTTCCCTCCCTCCCTCTCTCTCTCTCTCTCTCTTTCTCTCTCTCCCTGTCAATACCATACACTTTTGATAATCAAACCTGAAACAAATTTAGGTTATTGATCAATAGATACATACATACGTACATACAAACATACATACGTACATACAAACATACATACGTACATACAAACATACATACGTACATACAAACATACATACGTACATACAAACATACATACGTACATACAAACATACATACATATATTGATTGAAATAAACTTTAAATGCATACTTATAAATTTTCGATGTATTGTCAGCTTCATTTAATTCTTATATACTATTAATTGTTTGAATTAATAACTAATTAATTAACTTCACACAAACACATACACACACATACATATATATACATACATACGTACATTCTTTTTTTAATCCTCCACACCCTAGTTAACAAAGAACTTACTACATCTATGAACTAAAATTTATATTATTAAGAAATGAAAAAAATAATAAATTTAACTGATTAGAACTAGCAGTAAAGTCATTCGTTTTGTTTTTCCAAATATACCCAAGTGTACCAATGATCTCACACATTCTCCAATATATATATATATATATATAGATGACAAAATTTGCCTTACGAATAAAGAGGAACAGCCTAGACCCCAACCCAGATAACGATATCCATGTATCGCAACTGTGTAACTGAGTACCGTATAATATTTCTGAATGTCCGCACAACAAAACCACAAATGTATAGTGGTGAGGCTTACTAATAATTCCACCACATAGCCAATGGGAATCGGGAGAAGATTTGTAGTCCTCGTATGATATGCTATGATGCTAGACCAGAGAAAATTGAAAAAAATTAGTTAATAAACTTCTGATACACTAAACTACTCTCATGTGTACATTTATTTCTACATTTAAAGGTTCGATTATTTTTTTTTAAATGTCGCCTTATTGAATTGATGTCAGCATTGAGCATACTGATTTGCTTTCAGCAATTTTTACATAGGTACCTACTTAGGTTTTGTAAGTTTCCTCCGTGATTGTCTTAGATATTTCAGTCCTCCTTTCGAATTCCAAATTCTAAGTGCATTTAGATTGAATCAACTTCGAAACTATGAGGACATCCAGAAATACAATTCGATCTGAGATCTAACAGATTGTAGATATTTAAATATATTTAAACATTTTCCATTGCAATGCATGAAGTTAATACGAAATATAATTTTATTAATTGTGACTCATCTTCCTTCCTTTCTGAATGTCTGGTTTCCGCCGTGCCCTGAGCCTATTATTCATTACCTACTTGAAGACTGCTGATTTATGGGACTGGCACACTAACGAAATATTTCTCTGATATTCCCAAATATTCTTCTACTATTTTTACCTTTTAGTTACCCCAGACAAAAACTACAACAACAACAACAAAAAGAATGTAGAGCTACAATTCCCTCAAAGCAGACAATGCAACAAAGTTTCAATTTCCAATTAATACGATTGTACTGTTATATTTCATGAAATTACTAAGACACATTCTTCTCTAGTGCTATTTTTGAAATATAAGGAATTAGTTCGGCGGCAAAATTGAAGTCAGTATTTATTATATCAATATCTATAACAAAGAGTGGAATGCATGTTCTTAGAATTATGCAAATCAGTCACAGATAATATTCTAAGAGTGTGTGTAATAGTCCTTTCTATGAGTCAGTTAATATATATGTGTTCATGATATTCGAAACTGCTGGCAACTAATCTGGCTTGTAAGAAAAATGTGATATGATGTTATATGATAATTTGACATATTTAACATGGCATATGATATATGGTATCTGGATTTGTGAGATAACGGTTTGATTTATTCTTCAAGGCCTATTGGTCTTTGCATCTCCATGTTTTATATTATGCAAAGACGGACAAATACGTTAGACCAGTGTGTAATTTGCTTTGTATTTGACAGTCTATTATATAGGAATGTATACATACATGAATATATGTATAATTTAGTATATTTACAGATGCATACAGAAGCATGCGCGCGCACACACACATACAGACACAAAAACACGGATACAAACGCACACTCGCTCACTAATACGCCCTCTATCTCGCTCACCAGCACGTACTTATCACAATTACGCATGCAATCAAAGAGACAAGCACACTATTCTTGCATACAAACATACACAGGGATATACAGATCATTATCATTATTTCCAGCAGTCCGTCGATAATAGACGATGACTATCCATAATTGCAGGCATGAGTTGTATTGGCAGAGTAAGTAGATCTCCGCTACGAGTTTTCGTCCTACGTTGCTGTAGTCCCACTGTGAATATCATTCTCTGCTTATACAGCATCCTCGTAGATTAGTCGGGATTTATTCTGATTTCCTACAATCAGCCCATATCTCGAGACTTTCCTTTGTTTCTTGACAAATACCCGAGACAGCGACGTATTTCTTGCAGTATTTACTCTTTCTTCTTAGGAAATTAGACGTTATATAAGATCTCACCGAGAGTGTATTACACACGCATCCTGCAATTTACGGAATCAGGTCACCTACATCCCTGATGTTCCTTCTCCTTTGAAAGCACGTTGAGTTTCAAATACAAAAATTTGAGACGACTCAAATACTAAAAAGAAAGACAACTCCGAAGTGAATAAGAAACCAATCAAAATATTTTGAATGCTGGCGCCTTCTGTCTTCTCACCTGTAGCAAAATACTAATCAGAGACGCTAAGTAATGAGCTGGCGCTGATGAAACATTAACTGCTTCGAAATGCATGCATACATCAACCCGGAAGAGAGCGCTTCAAACTCGCAATGGTGTGTTTATATCTTCCTGTATACAGTGAGAATATTTCCATCACAGATTGCAGTGAAGAGCCTTCTGAATGTTGCAAACATTTCTGAAAATATTTGAACTGTGAACTGCAAATTTATATCTACCGCCATCACAGCTTAACGCTCCCAATTTATATATTTGTGTGTTTGTGTGTGTATGTATGTGTACGTAAATGCGTGTATGTATACATATATACATGCATATATATATATATATATATTATATATATATATATGAATGCATGTGTATATATATATATAAGTATATATATATATATTCTACGTCACTTTACATCCTTCTATTCTTAGATAAACTATTACACATTCAAATTTGCGCTCTTGCTTGTAAATTGTGCTTAAATATCTATAATTCTTGTGCAATTATTTTCACATACAGTTTCTTATATGTGAGAGGAAACACACATGGATACGTATTTGATTTAAATATTCAACCATATATTTGTGTGTTTGTGTGTATGTACATACGCATATGTATATATATATATATAATATATATATATATATATACATATGCGTATGTACATACACACAAACACACAAATATATGGTTGAATATTTAAATCAAATACGTATCCATGTGTGTTTCCTCTCACATATAAGAAACTGTATGTGAAAATAATTGCACAAGAATTATAGATATTTAAGCACAAATTTACAAGCAAGAGCGCAAATTTGAATGTGTAATAGTTTATCTAAGAATAGAAGGATGTAAAGTGACGTAGAGGAGGAATGAGGCTGCATGACTGAGAGAAAAAGAGGTATTTTTCTATACATTTGTGGTTTTGTTGTGCGGACATTCAGAAATAATGGCGATTAAACAAATGTTAAATTAAAATTTTAAGCAATCCTCTATTTAGTAGAAAAGCATTTAGAGTTTGAAAGATATGAGATAGTGAAACAGAAAGAGAGTATGGAGCAGATAAATAACGAAAGGAAGGCAGACAGAAAAGAACAAAAAGATGAGGATTAAATGGTTAAGAACGAAACAAGCAACGAAAATATACAAGCGAAGAATTAATGAATGGAATATTAAAATGAAAGACTGAAAAGAAACGGGGTAGAATGAGAGAGAAAACTTGAAGATTTAGTCATAGAACAGGCTTAGAAATATAGAAAGATTGACAGCAGTGAACAAAAGCAGAATATTTAAACTGGAAATGGGATTTAAAACTAATCAAATATAAAATCCAAATATTTAGAGAATTACAACAAATGAAGGTCTGTTTCAAAGAACATTATCCCCTATTCTAAGAAATTCAAAAAATAATATCAAAATGGCGATTCCTATTGTTAAAGTGGCGTGGTTATTTATAATGAATCTAGGAAGAATTATGCATATAAGATTAATTAGATTAAATTTAAGTCAAATCGTTTCGTGGCAAGCATAAAGAGTAAACATTAGAACTAGATGTTTTCCTATCAATTCAATTATAAAGTTGCAGAGAGAGATGTATTTTGTTTCTATTTTTTCCCCAATACTATAATCACTTTTGAAAGATTGGATTTAAGCAACGACTTCATGTTGGTTCTTCTCATCTCTTACCTCTTTTTTCTTATGAGAAGGCGTGGAAAGACATCGATATATCGATATGATAGGGCTTAATATACGTATATCAACAATATCACTGAAACAAAATAATACTAGGAAGCGATCTGGGGGGAAAAAAACAAGTTATTCTTTAAAATGTGTAATCCACTCGTAGTCATTAACTATGCTTATAGAAAATAGTTATCATTTTCAATTTAATAAATTGATTTGAGTTCATTACTTTATTTGGAGTTTTTGTTTATGAATGCCTGAATTGTAAAGGACTTTGCTTACAACTATGATATTCCGAGTTAGATTCCGTGTGACATCTTATGCAACTGAAATTTTCTATAGCTATGTTTTACCCATAGCATGGAGTGAAATTCCATAGATGGAAACTGTACAGAAGCTCATCGGATGGATTATATCTCTTAATCCAACGTTCGGACAAGCTTGTCATACATTGAGTTGATTCTGCCAGAGAATTATGCTAAGTGTACATGTCTCAGTGGGATACTCAACCACTTATACGTAAGTCCAATTAACAGGTAATGTTGCTGATCGCAAAACTTAATGCTTATCATGAAATCACACGAGAAATTTATATGTAAATATGTGTATGTATAGATGCATATGTTATGTACATCTATGTATTAATGTACATATGTGTGCATGTCATCCGGTTGCTCTACTTGCGCGGATTCCTTTGCCCCTTTGTCGCCATCCAGTTCTACTATTCATCATAATCGGTATATCAGATGGATTGCATTTTACATAATCACAAATCTGCTTATCGTCTTCTGCTAGCTCTTTAGTCATATGTCCCCATGAAAGAATTTCACTGACACTTTCGTCTTTAGCACTCCAGCAATGCTCTGCGAATTTGACTCTTCGATAATATCTGATACTGGACGAAGGTTCCCTTACAATCGTTCATTAGACAGACCATCTCTACATACAAATGTAGGCTCCATCAAACCTTCTCTCTAATTCTGAACTAGGGTTTCATGCAGAATCGACATACAATAGAAGAGAGGTAGTAGTTGCTTGAAAGAGCCTTTTGTTATCTTGTATGAAAGTCTAAATTCCCACACTGACGGCACCGCAGGCTTTACCAATGGGGATGCTTACATCGCTTTCGCCGTAATACTACAAGGAATATATCTAAAATTTATATGTCTCTATTTCTATCTATTTATCTGTCTGTCTGTCTATTTCTCTCTCTCTCTCTCTCTCTCTCTCTCTCTCTCTCTCTCTCTGTCTACATCTCTCCCAATGTGTATGTGTGTGTGAGAGAGAGAGAGAGTATCACTAACCGTAAAATGTCATTTAAAACTCCCGCCTTGTCAGAGAATTGTCCAATGACATCAATTACAACCATCAAAAGCTTTTTAGAAACTATAGTGGACAACAATGGACAAATGTTTAAGGAATTCCTGTAAAATTTATCGATTACGTCTTTATATTGTTAATGTTATATATTATAATGAAACAGTTTACAGTTCATGTCAAGGCCAGAATAATTACGTCCTGCCAAAAATTAATAAATAATGCAAATAAATACCGAAGTAAAAAGAAATGAGGAATTCTTCTTTTGAATAAGGCATATTAAATGCACGAAACCTGACGCATGTAAAGCACCCATCATTACACTTTCATTTATAGTCACATTTTATTCTACAAGGGATAAAAAAGCTATTTCAGTGTTAATTAGTACAAGCTTTATATATACATGAATACACTTTGTAATGTATTTTAAAGAATTCGAAATTTTTCTACAATCAGTTCCTCATTTATCTTCTCATACATCACCGCATTTCTAATATGAAGAGCATTCTAATGACTATTTGAAAAGCTTTCATTTAAATGTTTCTTCCTGTATCCCCCGTTTTCTTCTATATAAAAGAAAAACAAGTATTTGATGGAAGTAATATTAATACTTAGATTTATAACATGCTATAAATAAAATATCGCTTCATGTTAAACCTATGAAAGATTTATAACTGTGAGAGATGTCAGTTTGTTACCAACATTTCTCATATACCATGTATCCTTTAATTATTTAACATACCTTTACAATTATAAATTATTTTTAATCATATCAATAAGATATTTCATAACATAAATAATTACTACATGACTATTTTCTCAACACCCAGGATTCAGGAAGCTTATTACATCGACAGGCTTCAATTTTTCCATATGTACCTCCCAATACATTACAAAATTTCCGCTTAAAAACACACCAGCGCACATATACACACGTATGTATGGACACGTATATGAATACCTGGATGCATAAATACTTACTTTAAATAAAATGCATATGCATCCAATGAATTAAAGAGGATTGTACACTTATGATAGTGGAGGCACATTGCCTAGTAGTTTGAGCAGCGGACTCGCGTTCGAGGGATCGCGGGTTCGAATTTCAAACGGGGTGATGTGTGTGTTTATGAGTGAAACACCTAAGCTCCACGCGGCTCCTGCAAAACGTAATGGCGAACTTCTGCTGACTTTTTCGCCACAACTTTCTCTCACTATTTCCTCCTGCATCTTGCAGCTTACCTGCGACGGTCCTGTGTCCCGTCTAGGTGGGGAACCTATACGCCAAGGAAACCAGGAAACCGGCCCTTATGAGCCAGGCATAGTTTTGAGAAAGAACAAACAAACACTTATGATATATATCCGCATGTAGGAAAACTGTGTCCCTATATATAGTTTCTTTAGGTTTATAGATAAGAAGCATTCTATGTTGTTTAAATCAGTTCCTCTCTTGGCAGCCATATAACTGATAAGATATATGAATGCCAAATCATGCATGGAGACATAGTTTGGACCTTATATACATTGAATATCAAAAATACATCGCAGTATATAATCCGCCCGCGAAGTAGTGGGTAATGAGGAGCTCAGTCGAACAGTTCAATACACATACATGCTTACATAATTAGATTCATATATACTGTGTATATACACAGATTAGATTCATATATACTGTGTATATACACAGATTCACACACACAGATATGTACAGATATGTAAGCTCTCCAAAAATATTTAGAAACGACAGAAACGTTTATTGTCAATGATGTTTACATCATTCTAAAGTTTCAACATTCATCTATTTTTCTACATAATCGCCATTTTGGTCGATGCATTTTTCTAGGCGCTGGGGCAGTTTTTGTATGCCAATGTCATATCAGCCCACCATCATATCGTTGAGAAAGCGGCCAAATGTTCTTTCACCTTAGGGAACAGTTGGTAGTCATTGGGTGCCACGTCCGGACTATAAGCTGGGTTGCCGTTTATGGTCTTCTCTGAGCATTCGTGGGACCCATCTTGCGCACACCTTCCGATATTGCAACTTTTCACTCAAAACCCTATGGATGGTGCTTCGGGAAACATCAGGAACTAAAATGCAGAGATCATTTGGAGTGATCCACCGATTTTCACGCAGGATTTGCTCAACCTTTACGACTGACTCGCCATAGATTGATAGCCGCCTGCTTCTTTCCTCGTCATGACTTTCAATACGATCAGTTGCAAACTCTCTACACCACTTGCGGACATTTTTGACATCCATGCATGACACGTCGCCATACACGTCCATCAACTGGCGATACATTTCAATCGCTTTAATGCATTTGCGTTCAAAAACTGAATAACTTCGCGAACTTCACACTTGGCAGTAGCGTCAATCGGGAGCTCCAGCAAATACGTCTGCCAAGCCAAGACTAGTGTGGCAGTGAGGCGCGCGGCGTGACAGGCGCATGCACAACAAATACAACAGTGTTGCCAATAGCAGCACGCACAGTTTAAACTGTGTACCCAGCGATTTGGAGACCATACTTTGGGGATTACCATCGTATATATATATATGTATATATATATTAGCTTTCTCTCTCTCTTTTTCTCTCTCTCTCTCTTTCTCTCTCTTTCTTTCTCTCTCTCTCTTTCTCTCTCGCTCTCTCTCGTTCCTTCTCCCTCCGTCTCTCTCTCTCTCTCAGATCGACTTTGCCTGATGAACAGGTGCACGGTATACCACGCCTCAGGTGTCGAAATGAGCGCAGAGCCCCGTGAGATGAGGCGTTCCTGTCAAGAATACAACGTACCACACATCTAGTGTTTGAAATCACGTTCTCGCGATCGTGGCTGCAGCAACCTAACCACTAAGCTATGCGTGTGTGTATATATATTGCTTGACCGCTAAATCTACAAGTTTTTTTTTTCATTCTCTCTGATTTGTTTATCTTATTCCTTTCTGTTGTAGACCATAGGCTCGAAACGTATAATACTTCTCCATTTTTCACTTTTCCGAGCGTCAAATTAATACACCTGGTTGTTGTTATCCTATACCTTTAATATATATATTTATATATATACATATGTATGTATATACGCACTCACTCGTATTTATATATATATATGTATGTATGTGTGTGTATGTATGTATAAAAACAAACACACACACAAAGATGTATAGAGTGTTTTGTATTTGGAAATAATATGATTAATTTATATGTCTGTTGAAAATTCACATATAATTAAGCATTTAAGACAGAAGATATGTAGAACGTATTTTAAATTATAGAATTAAATGTGTAACAGTTACAATAATAAACACACAAAAAACAATAAAAATGATAAAAATGTTGATGATGATGAAAATGATCATGATCCTAACAATAATATTAATAATAATAGTAATAATAATAATAACAAAAATGATAATAATAACAATAAGAAGAAATTTCAAATAACTTGGAAAGATACGGGAGATCTGCATATGTTAATGATATGTGGAAGAACAGGAGATGCAATCGTTATAAATTAAATGTTTACGGCATTATAGCGGATATATGATGTACCTT
>NC_043006.1:41798988-41861488 GCF_006345805.1 Octopus sinensis
CTTGCATTTTCTAAGGAATTCCTTAGTATATAGCTTCTAATTTCAAAGGGAATATACCTACTATTCACTACAGATCATCTGACTGCGAAAGCATAAATCCAATATTGTTGGTTAGTAACTCAAGTATATTTATCTGCCGTCAAAAGAGAATCGAAATCTGACTTTAATCAGAGTAATTTTCAGTAGACTCCAATATACTGCCTGATTTTTTAAAAGTGATACTTATCTAAAGGACAAAAGACGAGAACCATTCATTGTAAATACAGATAGATATAAAAGTAGGTCTGTATGAATATACATTCCAATGTTCCACTCTGCTAATGGATTTCGCGGGTTAAAACAAGTTTCTGTTGTAAAATTTGATAACAGTACGCACTTTAAATATAAGCTGTGCACTTCTATCCAGTGCTTGGAGTGTGAAGTATAGCTTCTGTGAAGATAACTGAAAGATAAATTAGCTCCCTCAAACTGATCAGTCTTAGAACCACAAGATGAAAGCAAATTTTGAAATATTTTCTGACAAACGTAATGGTTTATGGACAGCAGAGCACTTCTACGATAACACACATGTGTAGCTATTTACACTATTTATTCAGTTTGTGTCAGTTTATCAATCATCTAATATAGCTGTATATTTCTATCTCTCCTTTTCAACATAGAGTTTATTACACGTCATTCAACTCTCAATCCAACATAAGTTAACCAACAGTCAGTAAGGTTAATTACAAAGACACCAAACACACTTTCTAACTTTCATTGAAACCAATCGCAGAGCAGCCCAGTCTGAACAAAAGAGTATATTGATAGAAACTGGGAAGAAACAGTCATTCAGATTTCACATACTCTACATCAAAGAGGATAAGTGATCAATCAGACCTGCGAAAGTATTTTTAATCTATTCGCCCTGCTATTGATTTTAGATGGCTATTTTGAAACTAACATGTGAGTACAAGGAAGGCCGATCGCTAGACGTCTTTAGTAAACTAGAATAAGCAATAACGACAAACGTTCCTGTTCATTTTATTATTAATTATTCAAATGGTAATGTTCAGATAAATTTAGACGACATTCGCCTCAGCTAACTTTGGTTGCTTTAAAATTTGACCTAATGAAATAAATGGTCTGTTATTTATATTCGGTTGTTTTAAAAATAAATTCTATAGGAACACAGAGAAAATGATTTAAATGTTACACGTTATTTAGAAAATGAAACATTTTCAGCAATAATATATGTGTATGTATATCACCGTGATCACCGTGACCGACCAGGCTATCAGACGTTGCTACACATTACTGGTCACAATGCGCTTCGCATTGTTTTAGCCTTCAAATGACGCCACCTCGCTGGCTAAGCGAGCAGGCCAACAGAAGACAGAGTGACAGAAAGTTGCAGCGAAAGAGTACAGCAGGGATCGCCACCAACCCCTGCCGGGAGCTTTAGGTGTTTTCGTTGAATAAACACTCACAACGCCCAGTCTGGGAATCGAAACCGCGATCCTACGAACGCGAATCCGCTGCCCTAACCACTAGGCTCTTACGCCTCCACGTGTATGTATATAAAACATCATATACATAATTGTTGTTATTGCGGAGGTGTTTTGAGGAGACATGTGCCTACAATAGCATAGATTATACTGAGACAAGGTTCAATTTTGATTCAGTTTTTCTTAGTTCGTTATGTTATGTGGTTTGCAGTAGTGCTTAGATACTTGTAATGTGCCTTTTGAATAAATAATATTTATCTCTCACCTCATGGAGTACTTTTTGGCTGAATTTTCTATCACGGAACAGTACATTTTATTTATATGTATGTATGTATGTATGTATGTATGTATGTCTTCAACGGGATTCGTCGTGGTTCCGTCTAACTGATTACTTATATTATTTCATAAATAGCATATATGTGAGCCTGTGTTAGATTTAAGTTTAATAAAAATATTTTTTCCCATCATCCCTTCTTGACATTGCCACAGCAAAGATATAACGAATCAGGACAACACATGATAACATTTGTTCAAAATATGAAAATATATCACCAATAAACACATAAAGGACGTTTATACTTTTACATGGTTCCCGTTAATGGGGTTGAGTGCCATTAAAGGGCATCTTTCACCATATCCAGTGTCGTATTTCTAACTCAGTTTCAATACAAATACCGTGTCCGTTTCCTATTGAATATTCGAAAAAGTAAGATACCAAGAAACCATTATACAGGGTTTGTGATGGTTGATACAGCCGGAAATCATGACTCGATCGGTCGATTTCTTTAGAAGCCGATAACTTTGTCGAAAACAGTTGAATCGGAGTGGACTCCATTAAAGGCAATCAAATAGTAACCATACTACCCGCTGTTGTACTTAATATATAGAGTACTTAAATATGGAGATTGTATTTACATTGAGAATCATTTATATAATGAGCCAAATATTTTAGAAAGTTATACATCAATATCCCAAAGTATTAGGTTCATATTTTCATTTTCTTTCCGGTTTTTATCAAATTTTCTTAACACGTTTAAATCATCAGGCCTCAAATAAATTAATCTTGGATCACTATGCGGTGGCAACAAAATAAAGCACAATGTATATAGACATAGCTACGTTTATTTCCCAAATCCAAATATAACAGGAAATACGACAGTGATGCTGCTCCTGATAACGTTACGAGCGTCTTGCGTTTCTTTTATGTAGGAATATATGCGTGCTTTGCGTCAGCGGTGTGTCTGCGTGCGCATGTCTATTGTAAGTATTCTTATTTGCTGTCTTCCTTCCGCATCATTCACGTCTATGTTTCTAACTCTCAAACCCAGTGTAGTGACGCAACAGGAAATTATTGGTTCACATAGCATGTTATACTGCCCCAGACTGATACGTTTTCCTTTTCACGTTCCACAAAATCACATTAGCTATTTACAGAAATTCAAAGAGAAATTCAAAAATAAATTTTAGACAGATTTATTTTCCTCTTCACCAACAACTTTTTTCAGAAAAAGACATATTTTCGTTTAATGCTTAAGATTTATAGAGATTTTAATTCTTATTTGTTTTAATTTTATTTTCCTAAGCCTGTCAATTATATCAAATAATTAATTGATTAATCAAACATCACTATTTGAATTTTGTTTTCCTCTATTGTGTATTTTCCATATTTTTACATGACTATAGAAATAATTAATCATTATGTTTTGTTATAAATGTAACAAAAATAACGGGGTAATGGCCGACTGAGGAGAAACAAAATGTATTCCGTGTATGACCTCAGGTTATCGGCAATACCGTTAATGACATTAGCAAATGAAACCTTGACTTTATAAAGCAATTAATGAATAAAGACCACAACAGCATAGTGCATAAGATCATAGATCTGTATCCCAGATAAGGTAATTAACTCACCAATCTCACCGTATCAAGTTACGAATTAGCAGCATAACATGGCAGACACTGCCTATATTTAATTCTCTTCATAATCTTAAAAAAAACTATTGTGCGTTTAGATTTTAAAATTCTAATCTTGATATTAACGAGGCATAAATGACTCACAGTTTGATTTTTTATTCATTTCTTCTACTAGGTACAAAGATGAAGAATCTTTTGTGGATTCTCCGTTGGTGTCGACGACGAGAATTCAGTAATTTAACCAACTAAATTCCTACTCATAGAATTAGATTGTTAGCAACTTAACGCTTTGAGCAAACATTCTGGTGATCAATTCAATGAAACACCCTATCCAAGATTTCTAAGTTATTAATTAATTAATGTTAGTTAAAATAGTGTTTTCAGCATGACACATTTTATGAAATGGCTCGTGCACTGTCATTTAAATAAAAATTTCATCATAATACTTTAAGCCAAAGAAAATAATTAATTTATATCTGACAAAGTTTTTTTATTTGTTAAATAATTAAAACGAAGATAACTCAGGTGGAAGGTAAATAAAACTAATTACTTGATGATTTAATCTCACCAGTTATTTTCTCTGCTGATTGGAATTTTAATTTGAAAAGAAATGTAATTGGCATATTATCTTAAGACACAATAAAACCGAAATAGATCTATATATTGTTTTGTCTTCAAGCAGCACTGTCAGGCTTGTATGGAAAGCAAACGGAAAAGAAATTATAATTGCAGTTCAATATTTCTATCAGCACCCTTTGTCTTTCTGTTGCTCCTCTTTCCTATCATCTTCGTCATTAGCAACATAGACTGCAAATACAGCGGCTGCAGGATTATTGCTATCATAATTTATCAGGACAATTCACCCCTTACTTCATCAAACTCTTACGG
Organism: Octopus sinensis; assembly: GCF_006345805.1. NCBI lineage: Eukaryota > Metazoa > Mollusca > Cephalopoda > Octopoda > Octopodidae > Octopus > Octopus sinensis. The sequence goes on from NC_043006.1 coordinate 41,803,275, forward strand.
CTAGTGTACGACGTATCCACACACATATACACACACACTCACTAAACTAAATAGACACTTCTCATTTTATATATGTATATATATATATATGTGTGTGTATATTATATATATATATATATTGTATATATATTGTGTGGTAAGTAGCTTGTTTACCAACCACATGGTTCCGGGTTCAGTCTCACTGCGTGGTACCTTGGGCAAGTGTCTTCTACTATAGCCCCGGGCCGACCAAAGCCTTGTGAGTGGATTTGGCAGACGGAAACTGAGTCTTTCCTATTGTCCGCTGGTCTTTCCGAGCAGTCCTCTTGTCTTTCCAAGATGCCTAACCGTCTTTCCGGTTTATCAGTGGTTACCTACCACAAGGTGTTAGATGTCTTGCAAACAACTTACACATACAAGTGCTACCAGTTAAAAGCTCCGTATACCGGAAGCTAGCAAGTGTATGTGGTCTTCTGTTTCTTGTATAATTTGGAGCCATATACACATGCACAAAACATATTCTAAATCTTATATTGCACCACATTATCGTCAAAAGCAAAGTAATTACTACAAGCGTATTCGAGCTATTGAACGCGAAAATGCTCTTCATGCATAGTTTACAATAAATAATGTTGAGAAAGCAAGATGAAAGAAATAATTCAACGCGGGTAAAGTAAACATAGAAAGAAAAGTGGGACGCATAAAATGGGTATGCATGATCAGTTGTATATATCCAGAGTGATCACTACAAATCTGGTCATAATATCTGTAGGTATTTTAAGAGATATTCCTTTCTATAAAAAATGATCTCGTTCTATAAAAAGTCTCGTTACAGGTGTAATTATGTACACACTAATATTTTCATACATGTGTGTGTGTGTGTGTGTGTGAATACGGATGCTATGGTTCTGCGTTCATGAGTATATACACTAATATATATATATATTATATATATATATATATATATATATATATATATATATATATATATATTAGAAAAATTGAGGTAATCAGATCAGATGGTTCATATTTGTAGATATTTATTTATATATTACATTTTTTACATATATATCATATCATTCGGATTAGCGCTTGCTCCCATTCTAGTGGGTTTTCAAATCAAATCAGTTGTGGGTAGTTTGAACCTTTTTATATCCGAATGATATGATATATATGTAAAAAATGTAATATATAAATAAATATCTACAAATATGAACCATCTGATCTGATTACCTCAATTTTTCTAATATATAATACCTGTACATCATCTCCAAACCTTCCGATATATATATATATATATATATGTATATATATATATGTATACATACACACACACACAACACACACACATATATATATATATATATATACACATATACATGCGTGTGTGTATGCACAGAAAGACACTTGTAAATATACATATGCATATATATATATATATTTAATATTTATATATAATATAGTATATATATGTATATATATATAATATATATATATATATACATATATATGTGTATATATATATATGTGTATATATATGTGTGTATATATATATATGTGTGTATATATATATGTGTATATATATATATATATATATATATATGTGTGTGTGTGTGTATATGTATTTATGGATAAAGAGAAACTGAGTGAGAGAGATGGTGAGAAAGAGGATTGCATAAAGTATTGCTACATTAAACTGTAAATAAGTTGATATAATCTGAAAGTAATTTGTTTATTCTGTTATAAATCTCTTTATATCTACTGTAATTTCAATAAACATATTTATGTAATCTACTACTCCCGAACTCACGAAATTTCCCATTTAAAGGACTAATTTATGTGTAAACTACAGAAATGTTCTCTCTTATATAAGGAGAATTAGGCAATCGATAAAGTTTCAATCATTAGTTTAAAATATTTAAGTCGTAATTTACTTCAATTTCGTGGTTTTGTCAGATCGTTTACTATCGAAACTACGAACCTTATTGAAGCCTTTTTGTATGTTGTTATTATTGATAGGCATTAGCATAGCGAACAAGATAGAACGCACTTTTTATTAAAACCGTTTTCAGCAATAAGATGCTTCTAGTATTCAGAAAGAATTAAAGGGTCCCATGCGTGTGAGACTACGGCTATTAGTGAGTAAAAGAAACTGGTTTGGTAGAAAATTACCCCAAATATCTTTAGTGTGATACGATATAAAGGTTGCACATAACTGACTATGTCATTACGTTCCAAAACCGGAGTTATTTGTGTGACCAAACTAGATTGCTATTTACTTGCTGATTGAATTATTTTGATTACTGAATATTAAATAGAATTGGGACAAATTTATTTAGCAGTGATAAAAGAGAGAAGAGATGACATCGCTTTGCTATTCGAATGTTTTTAATAAGAAAATTCTCCTGCGCGAATAGTTTGGCAACTTATACAAAACTGTGGAGGAAGAAATACACGAGATCGATGAAAACATTCATTTATAACTCTTGATGAAATAAATGTGAGTGTCGACTGAAATAAATAGAAGAAAAGGAACATTGTAGATGCAAATACATTACATTGTAATTATTAGGTTTAGTTAGAAGCAGCAAAGATTTCAACTCTCTATTCATGTATTTCAGGCAGAACGTTGCAACTAAAATTGTATTAATAAAATGTCCGAATGTAAGCGATACGGTGTCGGCGATGTTGGGTGGTTTTATTGCAGTTTGTGATTTGGGTTACAATCAGGGCGATGTATATAGCCATTAGGTATATAGTACGGAATACAGAAATGAAATTAAGTTCACGTTACAAGAACCAGATACTGACTACAGAGCACTTTGTTGTTTTAGATGAACTTCTTTCTATTTGAGCAAACAGTATCACGATGTGTTATCATCAGCATCAACATCAATTTAAAAGTCACTGCAAATATTTATCAACTTGAATTGAAAATTGTGTTTATGTGCGTGCTCAGATACACGCACATCTGCATTCTTCGCACGCTCAAGCATTTAAACACACATATTCCTAAAATATCGTGGCGTTTAAATGCTCTTTAATTAAAATATACAACACCGTTGTCATTTAGATGTCTGATATAAATACGAAAGCACACTCATAGGTAGATCATCTCATGTGTGTGTGTGTGTGTGTGTGTGTGTGTGTGTGGTGTGTGTGTGTGTGTGTGCGTGTGCGTATGCATGTATGTGTATACGGAGGAATAAACAGGGAGAGAGAGAGAAAAAGACGTAAATGGCATAAATAGAAAACACTCAAAAAGGTTTATACATGCACATACATATACATAAGCAAACACACTCACACACAAATATATATGTGTATATATATATATATATATATATATATATATATATATAGGCGCAGGAGTGGCTGTGTGGTAAGTAGCTTGCTAACCAACCACATGGTTCCGGATTCAGTCCCACTGCGTGGCATCTTGGACAAGTGTCTTCTGCTATAGCTCCGGGCCGACCAAAATCCTTGTGAGTGGATTTGGTAGACGGAAACTGAAAGAAGCCTCTCGTATATATTTATATATATATATGTATGTATGAGTGTGTATGTGTTTGTGTGTCTGTGTTTGTCTCCCTAGCATTGCTTGACAACCGATGCTGATGTGTTTACGTCACCGTCACTTGGCGGTTCGGCAAAAGAGACCGATAGAATAAGTACTGGGCTTACAAAGAATAAGTCCCGGGGTCGATTTGCTCGACTAAAGGCGGTGCTCCTGCATGGCCGCAGTCAAATGACTGAAACAAGTAAAAGAGTAAAAGAGTAAAGAGTATATATATACACATACACACATACTACATGTTTCGCGCTCAGATATTTAAAACCAGTTATTTTCCTCTTTACGAGATCAGCGCCTTTGTGTCACTTTAAATGTATATACTATGACGAAGAACAAGTGGCTGCTATCTCTAGCCAGTGGTTGTTCTGTACCAACGAAGGGAAATAACCCAGCCACCATTGGTCTACAGATATTGCTACGGCTAGTTAGGGAGCAATAGACTCCCTTGCTCACAGTTTACAGACAGAGACCATGTGTGGGGAGCAAGATGAAAAAGTTATTTCCCAGGACTAAAAAGTAGTAACATCGCCGTACGTAGGACTACCACTTTGCGTTCGTTGGCAATAGAAATTATACATACATACATACATAGATACATACATATGTATATGTATATATGTATATATATATATATATATATATATATATATATATATATATATATATATATATATATATATATATATATATATACATACATATATCTATATATATATATATTAATGCATTTTGGAAGAAACTCCTCACTAAAACAGCCATACTCTCTTCCTTCAGGGGAACCGCTCACAGCCTCTAACAATATCAGAGACCTGGGTGTAATTGTTGATGACGATCTCAGTTGGAGTGCACACATCAACAAGAAGGTCGATATAGCTCGTAGGATGAGTTCCTGGATCTTAAGAACTTTCTGGTCCAGAGAACAAGGTGTCATCATACCACTTTTTTCCTCCTTTGTACGGCCACACCTTGAATACTGCTGCCCACTGTGGTCTCCTCACACAAGACAAAATATCTCCAGAATTGAGTCACCCCAGAGGGCACTCACTAAACGCATTGAAGGCATGGCTGCTCTCGATTACTGGGATCGCCTTAACGCCTTGAAACTTTACTCCCTCCAGCGTCGCCGTGAGCGGTACATCATTTGTACGATGTGGAAAATATACCGCCAACTTTGCCCAAACGACCTAAACATTAGCTTCAAGGTTCATCCAAGACTTGGACCATGGGCTATACGTCCCCTGCCCAATTCAAGATCACAACATACATGTACACTGCAACATAATTTCTTTTCCTCAACAGGCCCTGCCCTATTTAACATTGTCCCGAGAGAGATCAAAGAGGAAAAGGATCCCATCAACTTTAAACAGAGACTTGATAGATTCCTTCAAAGAATATCAGATAAGCCACCCATAATTGGATACAACTCAGCCAACAAGAACTCACTACTTGAACAAAACTGGATACAACTCACCCAACAAGAACTCACTACTTGAACAAAACTTGACTTAAACAAAACTTGACTTAAACAGGATTTGAATAATCCTATCAGGTGGTGCTATTAAGTTAGACATGGCCTGGACCAATCTTTGGTCGAAACATATCTAAGTTTATCTAAGTTATATATATATATATATATATATATAATATATATATATATATATATATATATATATATATATATATATATATATATATATATATATATATTATATATATATATATATTATATATATATATATAGAGTCATCCTTCAACTATCGTAGGTGATACGTTCCAAAACCTCCCACAGAATTAGATAAAATCTAAAAAAATTTTAGATACCTTCCGCTCGCATAAACCCTCGATAACCTGAGGCGTCCGTGATATTTACTTACATATATTAAGCAGAAAAGTCTGCGATGAACTGAGTGCAATTATATATATATGTGTGTGTATATATATATAATATATATATATATATATATATATATATATCACGGTCAACCTATCGTGTTTCACATATCGTGCACCAAGAATATCGCATATTTTTCTGGCTAATATATATAAATCTATATCGCACAATGCTTAGTTTATCAAGGGCTTATGCGGGTGGAAGGTAATTCAAATTTTTTTAATATTTTATTTAGTTCTGTGGGATGATTTGGAACGTATCTCCCACAATAGTCTATATATATATATATATATATATATATATATATACTCTTTTATATTTTATTTTTTTACCTGCTTCAGACATTTGACTGCGGCCATGCTGAAGCACCGTCTTAAAGAGTTTTAGTCGAAGAAAGCGAACCCAGGACTTTGTAAGCCTTGTACTATCGGTCTCTTTTGCCGAACAGCTGTGTTACGTAGATATAAACTCAACAGCATCGGTTGTCAAGCGATGGCGGGAGGACAAACACAGACACACACGCATAAATATATGCATCCATACATAAGCACACACACATATAGGGGGAGAGTGATATGTAGACAGGTAGACAGTTACATGCATATATACATACATATATATATATACATATATTATATATCCATATATATATATACACATACATACACACGCACACACACACACACACACATATATATATATATACTTTCGATTAGAGGTTATGTTAACCTCATGAAGGGATGGTTTCATTCGAGGAAATAATGGTTCAATACCTAGTATTTTGAAAGAATTAATTCCTGAAGAATATGTATATATATTATATATATATATATATATATATATATATATATATATATATATATAAAACATATAGCTTTTATTCACATAAAAGAAGGAAAAGAAAATGGAGAATCGGAAGTTTATTAATGTTTATTATTAACAGCAACTTAACCATTATCACTTACATTTGTTTCAATTAATACTCAGGAAATATTAAGTAAATATTATATTTATATGACCTGAGCATAATATCTTCAGACGGTGAAACATAAACCCTTGGATGTTTTATATGTGTTTATGGATTCATTATACCACATTGAATGATATATGTATATATAGGCAATTTATATATATATAGCATGCTGACTACCCGATAAAAATCCAACGTGATTTTTATGCTTATATTGTATTATGAATTAATATATATATATATATATATATATATATACGTACATACATACATATATGTATGTATACTACTTTGGGGTGCGTTGTTTGAGATTAATAGAACTTGACAAATTGATTTGGTCCCGCAGATTTGAAGTGACCGTGATATTTTTAGTCTTGCAATGCAGGTATCGTTGTCGGAAACGGGGTTCACGGAGAGACACTTATTTAGTTTGCACTGTGAGTTGTATGAACATATTATTGTATTGTATTGGCATCCTTTCTGTCTCGGGAGACAATGGAGTTGCGCATGAATTAGTCTAGTCCGGCTTTTATATTTCATGTCCTGATACATTTCCTGCTGTGGCTGTGTAGTCCTATCCTGGACAAACACTCCCTCTGGCAGGTACCGCAAATGTGGCGAAGACTGTTCCTTGCTGGTTGTAGTGCCATAGTCTCTTGTTTACGTCTCTTCCTTTCTTTCCATTTCCCCTCTCTCTCTCTCTGTCACTCCTTTGTATTCCCTCTTTTACTGTACGTCGCCACTCTCCACGGTTGCCGGCAACTGCCTCCCAACCGCTAATATTGATGTTGCAGGCCTTCATGTCCCTTTTGCAAACATCCTTGTAACGTAAGATCGGTCTACTCACAGATCTAGTACCCCTAGGAAGCTCTCCGTAGAGTATGTCCTTGGGGATTCTGCCATCTTTCATACGGCTAACATGAACATATTATAAACTTCTCATAATGTAGACACCGTGAGTTACTCAAATAGGTATATTTGTACTTGTGTTTTTGTTGCCTTTAAAATGTATGACCGTTTCTTTGTGTCCCTGTGTATGTATGTGTGTGTGTCTCGAGTGTGTGTGTTTGAGTGTGTGTAACTTTCTGTATGTTTCTATTTGTATGATAGTATTCAGTTTTCAGCTTTTATCTACACATTTTCGATGTGGATATATATGTGTCTCCATGAAAGTAAGTAGAGGTGGGAATGTGCAGCAATGATTGTCTTTAAATGGCTGTAACAATTTTTGTTATAATGCCATTATGTGCGCTAGCCTCTCTATGTTTGAATGAATGCGAGTGAGAGAAATTGTAATTGTATGTGTGTATATGTGTGTATTTGCGTGTAAATGTGTATGAGTGTCTGGGAGAGTTAAAAAATGTGTTGAAAGGGCGGGGAATATTCGTGACTTTCCGTAATGCTCACAAACACTATAAATGTTCAGTTCACAAACGGCTTCCATTATAGAATTCAGACCACGTGACCTACTATGCGCCAAAATTCATAGAAAACACTGGCACGCGTAACTAACTCTGCACCAACATCACATAAGACACCTACCACGTGACTTACTCTGCGCCAAGTCTATTTAGCGAAAAGTTTTTGTCTTTGAAACTTGGGATATTCTCTGCAAGCATTGATTTCCACTTCCATTTACTCCTCTTCATTATTCTGATTCACTTCCATTTCCTTTCCATCTTTTCACCCTCTGGCTATTTATTCTCACTGTATTATCTTTTCTTTTCATTTTTTTTCTCTTAGCACAATCTTTTCGTTCATTTCTTATTCGCTCTGTCCTTTGTTTTTACTTTACATTATGTCATTTTCCCGAGCTTTTTGTTTATGCAAACCACCTTTTATATATCTACATCTAACATATGATTATTTTTAACATGTTTTCTTTTTGTTTTATGTACATACTCATATAGATAAAGACAACTGTACACAGACATATAAACCAATTTACATACATATATATGCGCGCGCGTGTGTGTGTATGCGTGCGTACTTGCGTGTGTGCGTGTGCGTTGCCTTACATAGGATTATGTATATCACTTATATGCAAATGATTAAAAATATCGTTAAAACACTCGTCCTTTAAATAAATAATTTTTATCTCTCAGCAAAAAGAGTACTTTTTTGTTGAAGTTTCTATCACAAAAACAGGGCATTATATATATATACATACACACACACACACACACCACACATACACACACACACACACACACATATATATATATATATATATATAATATATATATATATATATATATATATATATACAGAAGCGCGCGCACACACACCCACACCACACACACAAGCACACATACACGCATATATGTGAACCGTAACGCATAGCGCATGAAAGGCTATGAGGTGGTAGAATTGTTAGTACGTGTGCTACGTTGCTGCCACTTCACCGCCATTCATGTGTTATATGTTACGGTTAATATATATCGATTTGCCATTCAGAACAGCCAGTCATAGGTGCTTAATATCTTTACAGTCATAAATGAGCCCTTGTGGACGGTACGGCTCCACTTTCTCATGTTTCAGCACAATGCTATTATTAGAATCCACGCTCCACTCCCCATCACTAACGCACGGCGTTCAAAAATTAACGGTCCGTGAGAATGTCTATTGGAGTCGATTCCTTCGAGTAAAATTCGAAAACTACAACAACGCGAAGCGACTTGTGTTGTGTTTGTCTGCATAGTCACAGGCAGTCTACTGACGGAAATAAATATTAGGTATCATATAAAGATATAAGTCAAATTCCTACATTCAGCGAATGGCAAACTGGTGTTTAAGAATTGTTAACCCTTGTAAGAGCTGAAAAAATGCTATGCGTGCAAACATACTTGGTAAGACGGGGAAATGCTAAAAATCTCGCTATACATAGATGCTTAGGTACTTAGATAGATTTCGGCGCCAACTGATCCCTGCCGTGTCTAACTTGAAAGCACCACCTAGAGAAAACACTTAATGTTCCATGTTACAGTCATAATTTAGGCACCATAACATATTCATGTAAACAGCTCTTGTTTGTAGAAATATATCTGGATGTTGGGGGTTTGCCTGGAATTTGATAGAGGAATTTCTCCCCAAACCCTTTGAATGTTGTGAGATCTTTTCCCCTTCTGTGTCCTTGTAAGATGTTAAAGAGAATAGAGCAGTGGAAAGGAAATAGTTCTACCGTAATGGTATGATATGAATCGAGCCCAATATTTTAGGAGCTTGGTACGGGAAAAGCATAAGGTCACTTTTAAAGTTGATGCCAACATACTTTGGGCAATTTTGGTGGAATATACTCCACATCGTACAAATGATATAGTGCTCTGTGTGGCTTGAAGTAATCAAGACCTGTCATGTTCTCTATTTGCGCGAGTGTTTGATTGGTCACTGGCGGGTTTCAAATTTTATATTTTGTTTTATGTAGGGAGACAATAATGCTGACAACAATATTCAAATTGAGGACATTGCGTGATAGTGAAGAGCAAAATAATGGTCAGGGAATATGTATACAGCAAAGACTTTACGATCCAGGGGCACGTTTAGCTCGCCATTTCAACGTTGTTGTTTTGTAGGCAGTCCAGCTTCTGTTGAGAGTTACCCCAAAGTCTATGGCGGTGTTTGCTCTCACGGGTGTTTCGCCCGAAGGCACAATATAGCGTAGCTTTAGTGCGTATGCATGTATATATATGTATGTGTGTGTGTGTGCGAGTGTGTATGTGTGTACATATAAACAAACATAACTATATACATACAGGCATAAAAAACATATATACATATATACATCAATCTATGTTTGTTTGCCAGAAGCGATAAATTACAGAGCTCAATTCGTATGTTATAATGTATTACATTTATATATATATAGTGAGAAACGGGAAGAGAGGGAGGGGGGATATAAGTTTGAAGATATATAGATATTGTTGTATTTAGGAATGGTCATTTTGCCAGTTTAGCCAATAAAAACACACGCACTATATATTTGGTGTTACTTTGCTTCAGCGTTATTTATTTTTTACATTAATCTTAATCTTATTTCGGCCAGTAACACCAAATATATAGTGCCTGTGTTTTTATTGGTTAAACTGGCAAAATGGCCATTCCTAAATACAACAATTTCTGTTTCAACACACGATTTCACATAAAAAATCTTGCAAAACAAATATACAGATATATAGATAAATGCATCTATATAGATGGATACATATCCAGACACATTGAGAGGCTAACAGAGAGATCATTTTATACCTACACGCATATATTTATAGGTAGCTATATTCATGATACAAACGCGTTCGAACACCCACAAAAATGAGAACACACAGTCACACACTCACACATGTAACTGCATGTATTTCTTATTAAGCTGCTTCGCTGAAAAGTATTACAATACTTCGATATATGAGTAGTAGATATACGTCTCCCATTTTCTCAAAATAAAAGAATTTTTAATGTTGTAGCGGTGTGAATCCCCTTAACTATAGCTCGGTTCAAGAGACAAAGGAAACCTTCATAAAACATATTTGTATATACGTAAATATGTATATGTATATGTACATATATACGCGTGTGTCCATGTGTCTGTGTGTATACATACTCTTTTACACTTTTACTTGTTTCAGTCATTTGACTAAGGCCATGCTGGAGCACCGCCTTTAGTCGAGCAAATCGACCCCAGGACTTATTCTTTGTAAGCCTAGTACTTATTCTATCGAACTCTTAGGCCGAACCGCTAAGTTACGGGGACGTAAAGACACCAGATTCGGTTGACATGTTGGGGGGGGGGGGACAAACACAGACACACACAAACACATAAATATATATTTATATATATATATATATATATATATATATCTACGACGGGCTTCTTTTAATTTTCGTCTAGTAAATCCACTCACAAGGATTTGGTCGGCCGGAGGTTATAGTAGAAGACACTTACCCAAAGTGCCACACAGTGGCACTGAACCCGGAACCATGTGGCTGGTAAGCAAGCTACTTACCACACATCCACTCCAACGCCTATATTATCATATTTATGCATACATTTGTGCGTAAGTCTACGTATGTATAGTGGGAGAATTCACGAAAAAAAAACAAAAGCCAAAAACAGGTGGTGTAGAAAACAAACAGATGTATTAGTATAACGCTCAGGAATTGAAAAGTCTTTAACGTTTCGAGCCTACGCTCTTCCACAGAAAGGAACACAGAAATAATCAAGGATAGAATAAAAATGTGTGTAGTGGCTACCAATCTCTCATGGCGAATGTATGATATATATACGTGTGTATTATATATATATATATTATATATATATATATATTTATTCGCCTGTTGTATTTATATGGCAATGTCGTACTGTTCCATTGATCTCTAGTTTACTAGGTTTTCTTTGTAACACATCAAATCATAAACCAGTTGGAGTATTTTTAAATCCAATGCGTCTAGTACACAGAAACTCATAAACACTACAGTGTTTTCTCTCTCTCTGTATATATATATATATATATGTATACATGTATGTATGTATGTACGTATGTATGTACGTATAAACGTATGTTCCCGCCTATATACGTCTTTACGTACGTACCAACGTATGTATGCAATATATATGTATTTATGTATGCATGTATGTATATACATTATATACATATATGCATTCAAAATGTTTATAAAATATTGTTATATATTATAAATATTGCATATGTGTGTGTATAAATAAATGCATATATATGTGTGTGTGTATGTATGTATGTACGTATATATATATATATATATATATATATATATATACACTTACATAGATACATATAAACATACATACATATATATAATGGCCGTGTATGTATGTATTTACATATGTACCTGTTTGTGTAGATACGAGTATATATGTTTCCGTATTGTTTTGAATGTTTATATATATCTGGCGTCTGTGCCAGTTCATCTGTTTGTTTTGCTACGTGTTGTGTATCTGTATGCTCATATTATTTATATCATAGAAGTTTGCAGCATATTCCACAATGTCGGATATCTCATAAACGTGTTGTAAGTTTTATGCTGAATATATGCAAAAGTTTATTCACGTAACGGCGTGCTGTGTATGAACGTTGTTGATAACTACATGTATGTTTTTATTGTTTCTATAATATACGGGATATCGTTCGATAAAATCAACTTTAATTAGTCTTCCATTTCATTTAAAGGGAAATTCAAAAGAATGTAATTGGAAATGAAATCAACCAATATGGTAATTTTCTTTATAGCCAACAAGACGGTTTTTTCCGTTTATTTCTTCCATGTTTGTTATTGTTCAGCATTCTTTTGTTTTATTGGCTTCCTTCTGATTTTTATATCTTCATCATCGTCATCATGATCATGATCACCATCATCATCATTGTTGTTGTTATGTTAGTTCTTATAGTTGTTGATACTGTTACTATTATTATTATTATTATTATTATTATTATTATCATTATTCTTATTATTACTTTAAACATGTGTTGAACGTTTGTAGTTAGGACAGTTTTATTTAATTTTTATTTAATTTTTAGTTTTTTTTTTTGCTTAAGATGTTAATGAATTGTGGTTTATTATTACGATGCAAGTGTAGGAAACATTATAAAACGACTGTTAAAAACTATTATTTTGTAACAACAATAAAGGACCATTGTTATTGTTCTCTTTGTTGATTGTAAAAGGAAACCAATTGCAATTCTGCTTTGTAAGGCCTGTGGATTTCATGAGATAAATATTGTATTCTAAATACAATATTTAACCGGAAATGCTTTGCCTACCTCCCCTGCTACTCTTTTGTCTTTGCAACCACTCAGAATACTCTACTTTATCATGTGCATCAAGGTAAAGAATAGTGTATGTAAACATCATAGTGAATTCTCGCGTGTATTGAAACAAATAGAATACGATATTTCAAAGTTAAATATTGAACGTATATTTGAAATCCGGCTTCCGCAAAATGAACTGATCTTAATTAATACTTACTTTACAACGAGTGCTTTTTTTTTTTTTTACTTTCCTCCCACGATTACACAAGCCTCTCATCTCAACTTCATATTTATACGTACACATTAACCTATTCTTCTTTTCTCTATCTTCATTATACTTCATGCAGAGTCTTACTCGACTGAAGCAAATGTAATACTGAAACAAACGTTTGTTTGCCGCACCGAGTATAGAGATCAAACATTGCGTTCATAATAAATGGGAGAGGTTTGTAGAGTGTATATACGCCTTGTAAATATATATCGCCATGTGTATGTTTGTATGTGAAACTGCGTTTGAACACGTTCGTGTATTTGCGTGTGATGTCTTCGATACAAATCTCCAGTGTAGGAATGTAGATTACAAAACAATTTCGCATTATGGACTTGAAACAAATTTTGTATATTGTTACAGTTCCGCTTATAGATTGTAATTTATTATGCCTGTTAGTTGGTTAATTTCTTTCTCAAAAATTCCTGTCTTTTTCTGATTTGACCTTGGCATTTGTTCACAAAAGAATTTCGGTAGTGAAGCTTTGCGTGTTTCTAAATTAAAGTGGAGGCATTTGAAATCACATCAGTGAAATAGAGCAGGAGAGATATTAATGTTAAAAGAACTTGAAGCATCTAAAATCAAAATAGTTTTAAAGCACCTTAAAAAATAGCAAGATTTTGCAGCACCCCGGAAGGGTCATTATGCCAATATCAAATACACGCGCTGGTTTTATTTCATTTCGTTTATTATTATTAGTCAATTAGTTAACTATTTAACGAATTAACTTATTGATTGATCATTTATTCTGTCAATTAATTAGTCAATCAGCTAGGTTTGTTAGCGTCGTTTCGTCGCCATTTACGACTTTATCAATAACGTGCCTTATCTTCTTTAGTGCAATTCATATCTATTCATTTATTCAAATAGGCCCATACACACACACACACAGATTCACACATGACTATACTGACACATACTAATCACCGTTTCCATTTTCCTGCTTCTTTTCTTATCATAAACGCTACCATCTCTTAGACCCAGCTACCTTTCTTGGCCCCAGATATTATGGTATCAGATATTCATATTTTGATGTTTTCTACCTCCACACCCCTCCGGAATTTAAATTCATTAACACGATCTGATGATTATCTAGAAGAACCACGTAACTGAAATTTTAAATAAGACATTAGAAAGAAATTGGTGCATTATTTTTTTTTAATGGATAGTTTATTATTAAAAAAATAATACCCGCCAAAGCAAATGGTATCTCAGTGTTAGGCCACAACACTCATATGAGGTATAGGACATCTTGAAATTCCCAGCTTGTCCATTTAAGAACAACGAACCAATAAATGTTTAAATAGTCTGCTCAAAAACTTCAATTACACGTTATGGCTAGGTAATTCTCTGTTTTAAAAATACTTAACGTCATGCTGCAGTTAATAAAAATAGAATGAATGTGAAAAGATAGGGAAATAAAATTATCAAACGAAGGGATCGAATGGTCACAACACCTCCCGACACGTAATTCGGCCGCCAATTTAAAACTAAATTTGGTCATACGAAAGCGTACAATAAACTAGGTGGTATAAAAAAAAGATTATCTGTAAACAGAGGGCTGAAATGAGGTATCGAGTGAGTTTCCGGGTTTCCTTTATTTCACATGGGTGACTTACGCAGAAGTATTTTGTAGGTGGATTATGCATTTACAATAAATAGTCAATTTTATACGGTAGCGAACCAACGGATTGCTAAACACGTTATTTATCATGAGATTGGTCAAATATGTTGATCACGGTTATTGAGCCAGAATCACTTGTCCCCAACTGTTTTTTATGTCCAGAAAATAAGTTTCGTCTTTTCGTAATGGCATATCAACTTCGGACTATTCTTGATTCTTGAGATCATCTCCCTTTATGAAGAGGCGGTGATCTTCAATGCCATTTAAGACATCCTATAGAAAGGGAGATAAATTTAATAAATCAACTATCTATCTATCTATCTATCTATCTATCTATCTATCTATCTATCTATCTATCTATCTATCTATCTATCTATCTATCTATCTATATATATATATATATATATATATATATATTTGTTTGTGTGTGTGTACATGATACCTGGAGATATCTATTACTTTCCCTCTTTCTCTTCCCCACTCTCTCTCCATCTCTCTCTCTATATATATATCTATATATATATATAGATATATATATATATATAGATAGATAGATAGATAGATAGATAGATAGATAGATAAATGTACTCACGCACACATACGCTTTCGCGCATACACATATATATACACACAAACGTTTTCGCGCATACACATACATATACACACATAGATCTATCTATATAACGATATATGTGTGTATATATAAGTAAATTACTGCGACGAATTTTGCTGATTACGCTGATTTCTTTATTGATGCTCATGTATAATTTAATACACTGAAACCACAGCATTCTTAAATGCATAAATTACAAAATTAATTAACACTTCAAGACAGACACGAATCGATCATGAGAATTTTTGACGGTAAGAATGTCGTATTGTTCACGCATTATGCAACTAGTCAAAAATGCACATCGCAATTTTTTTTTTCTGAACGATAAAAGCACCAATGCTCAATATAGCATTTATACAACCATTAAATCATGTTGCATTCAGTAATTTGTTTTGGAAATCATTTGTCTATGCATTAACTTCTGTTTGTATGTTGTTATTTGTAACGCTTCCTTATTTATTTCTACGAATTAGGAAAATTACATATAAATTTGTAACACCTTCAAATAATTATTTTGCGTCTAATTTTATTCCGTATCCCATACGATGTGGAGGTGTGATGACTAATTGTAACAAATGCATAATAAAAATCGCGACAAAAATCGCGGAATTATAGATTCGATGTTGCAGCTTCAGTCACGAAGGTTACAACTTACTCTTTTACTTGTTTCAGTCATTTGACTGTGGCCATGCTGAAGCACCGCCTTTAGTCGAGCAAATCGACCCCAGCACTTATTCTTTGTAAACCTAGTACTTATTCTATCGGTCTCTTTTGCCGAATCGCTAAGTTATGGGGACGTAAACACACCAGCATCAATTGTCAAGTGATGTTGGGGGAACAAACGCGGACACACAAACATATATATACACATACACACACATATATTATATATATAATATATATATACGACGGGCTTCTTTCAGTTTCCGTCTACCAAGTCCACTCACAAGGCTTTGGTCGGCCCGAGGCTATAGTAGAAGACACCTGCCCAAGGTGCCACGTAATGGGACTAAATCCGGAACCATGTGATTCGTAAGCAATCTACTTACCACACAGCCACTGCTACGCCTACATATTTTCGTTGGAACGTGTAAATATGAAGTTCAGCTACTGGTTTGCTGTTTTATCTGTTGAGGAGGTTATTCTGTTTTCCTTTTCTTCCATGATTTAAATATTATATCAGTTTTATTAGATAGGTGCGTACGCGTACCTTCGTGTGATTGAATATGAGGGTGTTGGTATGCCTGAGCACGAGTGTACGTGTATGTGCATGTCTGCGTGTTCTTGCAGAATCAAATCCTAATATTCTCTAACTGATCTCAGCTACAAGCCACTTTGTAAGCTGGCTTGAGTATATCAAGCAGTTCTTACGAACTATATTTTTTTACCTACGTCATCAGTCTTACCTCCGTCATCAGTGTCGTGTTGTCTAAAGAACTGGCTACGAGAGGATGCTGAAAAGTTCATGACTTTAAGGGTATCGTGAAAGACCTGCTTGGAGGCCCAATCTACCAAGTTCTTTTGTAGGGCTTAGAAAACCCCGAAGGACCGATGCAATAAAAGTATAAATCCGAGAGGACAATAAGTTCAATAAAATCATAACTAACTCTTGTATTATATTTTACCCCAAGCCAGAAGCATTTCAGCACACCCTTTCGTTCACGTGTAAGCAATCGAAAAAAGGCGCCCGGCTGGTCATGGTTTAAATTTCTTGGGGTCATAGGATATGTGCATTTCATGACGAAATTATAAGCTATGTTAAGTGAGTCAAACATATTTAACACGCCCGCGTGTATGTCTATTGTCAGAAACATTGTATCCACTACATGTTCATGCCGCATATGTAAATAACAATAACTTTGAAAGATAGCTTCCATTGACATAGATATTCCAGCTGACACGATGGAATAGCATTCAGATATGTATCATTTAAAATATTAATATTCGCCCATTATACTAATCTATTTGTCCCCTCTGTGTTCAGCCCTGTGTGGCCAATAAATAAAGTTATATATACATATATATATATATGTGTGTTCATTTCTCCATCTCTGAAATGCAACATATATATATATATATATATATATATATTATATATATAACATAATAATATATGTACATACCTACCTCTACATGTATATATACATGCATGCATATATGGGTACAGGACACCAAAAAAACGTCGAACACAATGAGAAACGAAAACATAAACACAAAACCGAGGAAATGGACATTTTTTAAACAACGAAAAAATAGAGTACAGGACATAAAAACAAGGAAAATTCCCCTTCTTCAGTCGCCTTAATTTCATCTACTCCACGTTTCGAAGGTCAGGCGATACATGACTTCAATGAAATTTTCCTTCCCGCGGAAATCAAATTAAATAAAATTTGAGATTTTTCTGCGGGGGGGGGGGGAACTGGTAACAAAAACAGGACAGTAACGACAGTACAAAATATAAACAGGACAACGGAGAATAACAGTAACACAAACAAGGAGGGCTATTAAGCCAAACGAGATAAGAATTTTTTTACGAACGCTATTCTTTGGGATCGGCAGAGCAACAGATTTTACCGTCCCTACTTGGAGGAAGCTGGAGAAGAAAAGACAGAAATAGGCATCTCATCACGTGACCGCGACGGGAGGGGGAGGAGGAGTAAGAGAAAGGGAGAGAAAAAACGGGGATGGTGGTAGAGAAAATAATGAAGAATGAGAGAGAGAGAGGGAGAGACAGTAAGGTAGCAGAAAAAGAATGAAGGCTGAGAAAGGGAGGGGGAGAGAAAGGTTAAGAGTGCGCATCAGTATTAATATTAAGAACAATCTTACTTAGAAATGGATGCGTGCGTTCAGTCATATATAAATAAATAAATAAAACATGCATTTATACATACATATATGTACGTACCTACCTCTACATGTATATATACATGCATATATGGGTACAGGACACCAAAAAAACGACGAACACAATGAGAAACGAAAACATAAACACAAAACCGAGAAAATGGACATTTTTTTAAACAACGAAAAAGTAGAGTACAGGACATACAAACAAGATATATATATATATATATGTATGCATGCATGATATTATATATATATATATATATATAATATATATATATATATATATATATATGTATATCTACATAAACATAAATTTCATATATATATATACATATGTTATATATATATATATATATACGTGTATATTTATATATTAGATTTATGTATACATATACATATATTATAAAGACATATACATATATGTAATATAGTTTCCATATACCAATCCTGAGTGAATTACACCCCCCACACACACCCACAAACGATCGCACACACGCACACACACAAACGATCGCACTCACACACACGCACACGCATGGAATAGTTTCTACAAAGTGCCACCAGGTGTTGGCTTACTTTCTCACGAATTACTTTCTCAAGAAATAATCTCCCATGATATTTAAGTTCTTTTATTCATTTTTCTTTACCAAATTCATACTACTACTACTACCCTATACTAATTATTCTCTTCAGCTTCTATTCACGTTAACTATTTACAATTTATTAATGCAAGGGTTATAATTTCATTAAAATAAGCATTTATCATGTATGGCATGTAATACACATTTTAGTCTTCTTTGTTTAAATTCATGTGACTGGCAAGACTGAAACCTTTATTGTTTTCTTTTAGTTCTTCTCTAGTCATCATATCTATATCTCTCTCTCTATATGTATATATGTATGTATTATATCTATCTGTCTGTCTATCAATCTATCTATCTATCTATCTATCTATCTATCTCTATAGGTCTGTCCATCTATCTATCTATCTGTCTCTCTGTCTTTCTATATATATATATATGACTATATATGTTTGTATGTATATATAAGTGTGCGACTGCATATGTATATACATATATTTCAAGACATGCATAACATTATATACATGCATATGTATATAATATATATATATATATATATATATATATATATATATATATACATACATACATAAATATATATTATATATATATATATAATATATATATATTATATACATTATATATATATATGTATAATACATATATAATATATTATATATATATAATATATATATATATATAAATCATATATATTGTTTGATATATGATATAATATATATATGTAACTATGTACATATATATTATATATAATATACGAGTATATGTGTGAGCATGTATGATATATAATCTTGATTTATATATATATATATATATATATATATATACATATACATATCATACCACCCTCCGAGTTATATAATTACAAATACATGACAACAAAAATATGTAAATTGCATGATGTTATTCAACACTTCTCAAAAACGATTTGCTTTAGTATTCACTGCAGAGCCGGATAAAATAATCAAACGAAAAAAAAAACTATTATTTATTATTAGTAGTCTATTTTATGAACTACAACGTCTCCTGTAAATTTGTGATCTCCTTAATAAAAACAAAAGCCTTTGTCATTTATTCTTGTTGATTCCCCTTTTGTATTTTCTACACGGCATTAATTTTTTTTTTTAAATAACAATCATCTTTGTAATGATGGTGGAAAATTCTATCACAAAAGAAATTGAGTTTTTTTTTTTTTATGTTTTTTGAAATGTACTCTTGCAAATGAAGAATTTCTTTCTTCCATAAACAACAGCTGTATCTCTGAAGAAGGAAAGGGAAAGCCACAGTTTTGTACAGAATAAAGTGCTACCGTCTAAGTTGAAAGAGCAGCAGTGTATTCTGGAAACGTAACAGTGTATTCTGAGGCAGCAACAGTGTATTCTGGAAAATTAACAGAGTATTCTGGGGCAGCAGCGGTGTATTCTGGGACAGCAACAGAGTATTCTGGTACGGTACGAACCTGGTTAATAAAAAGACAGCAACGAAAATACATAATCTTAAATATTAATTGGTTTAAGATATTGAAATTTATCGAGCTTATGGAAATGCCCGTATAACAGAAAAAAAGACAAATATGATTATTTTTCGTATTCTATGCAGACATCAATATTAATGTTTTAAATCGTGTCACCTTCTAACCCACTGAACTGAAATATTGCTCGAGGACAATAATTGCCAAGTTCCATTTTAATTAAGGTAATGTTAAGAGAGAAAGGTTGGTAAGTTACAAGAATTGTATGAGTGCCAATTTTTATTTCACTTTTTTTTTTCATTTTTTGTGGTTTGTTGTTGCGTGTGAATTTGAAAATTAATCTCTGGCTTCCAGCAGAAAATGGTCCCACGTGAAATAACACGAATATCTGAATGATTTAAAGTAACATTTATGCATTCTTTATATAATGTGTTGCAGGTGATGAATTATGAAGGACACACAGTAAAAACATATTCAAAAACTATGCGCATACATATATATATATATATATATATATATATATATATACATATACCTACATACATACATACAAAGAGCATGCACACAAACTCAAATACCAATGTATATAAGTACAAACTCGCCTTTGTATACAGAAATGTGAAGAGGCTTACGAAAACATGCGCGCGCATATTTTAATCGTTTCGTTCGTCAGACTGCGGTCATGATGTTGCGTCACCTGGAAATCTCCTCGATGCCACTTGTTACATCTCTCTTATAAATGTTTCATTGTTTATATTATATATATATATATATATATATATATATATATATATATATATATATATATATATATTAATATTAAATTTCTTGTGAAATGGGTCCCAACTCAGCTTAGAGGTCTGAATGTGTATAACACTCACACACACACACGTATGTGTGTACTTGTACATATATATATATCAATATCTTGCGATTTCACTGCCTTTCTATCTACTTATTTATCTCTCTATATATGCACATGTTAGATAGATACATATATTCGTGCACAAACATAAATACCTTCCTAATAATACACGCTTACGCACACACATGCATATCATTACATTTATTCATATTTTTACTGTGTCAGTTTTTCAGGTAAGGGTATATTCGCTGTCATGATGCAAATGAACTTAAATACTGAATCCATGTTGTAAGAATCAGAAGAAATCTAATTCCAAAATACTACATGTAGAATACTCTCTCATCCCACACTGTCTCTCTTCTCTCTCTCTTTTCACGCATACTCACACATACAATTCCTAAATGAATGAAGATCTTCGACTGGATGAAGAAGGGAATGAACGTGCAGAGTGAGAAAGACCAGGGTGATGTTGCGAAAGACAGAAATAAATGGAGGAGGAACAAACCAAGATTCATCAAAGGCATGAATATGGCATGACACAAGAGAGAGAGAGAAAGAGAGAGAGAGTACTTCTAAGAAACATCGTCGTTGTATAATACAAACAAATTTACCATACCTTCATTACTAACATTTCTTAATCTAATTCTTTGAATATTATACCATTCTTAGTATTTATCCCATCTTCCTTCCATAAACTTTTATAAATATAAATATATTTCTCTGTAGTATTTATAAAAACAAATTATCGTATGATAATATAAAACATTTCATCCCATCTTTATTAACATTTCTCGATCTAATTCTTTGTATATTACACCCTTCTTGATATCGTTCATTTATCGTTCTATCATCTCCCTCACATACACTTTATAAATATATTTAGATATAATTATAGATATATTTTTCAAATGAATTTCATGTTTTAGCAGCATTTTCCACGTTCAATATTAGCTAAATTTTAAACGATCAATTTCTAATTACTTGAAATCTGCGTCCTAATAAGTTGTTTACATTTGAAAATTCTTAAACATACTCCTCAAATAAGTTATTTCGTAATTCAAGACCTGAAAATATACATACGTTTCCTTGAAGATATCCGGCAATATATCGTTTATTACATCTATAATAGTTAGAATATTGAGGATTCAAACATACTGTCAGATTGAAACATATGTTGGAATTTTTGGAGGATATTTTTAGATTGTTTTGTTGATGCGGTTTTTGTTATACTTGTTATTATAGGTATCTCTTTTAATTTGCATTGCTTTTCCATTGCCATTATGATACAAATAAAATGAACCAAGCGTCTATTATATTTTTCTTCTCTATTTTCTTTTATTGACTTTATACACACACACACACACACATACATACATACATACATACATACATACATACATACATACATGCATATATATATATATATATATATAATATATATATATATCGGTGATGATAATATTACTCAGTGTGATTCTCCGTATTTTATATGCACTTATAAAGTAACAAAAGAGCGCCACACACTGCCTGAGTCGAATCTTATCCTGTCTCTGTTCATTATTGGAATGCTGAAGGGTGATTTACAGTTTTCCTTTTTATTTTTAGTGACAGATTGATTGCATACATTGTCTTTGTTCTAATTACAGTCGTCCAATGAAGTCAGCTGGTCTATTTTCGTGCCTTTGACATGTGCTTTCAGAGCGATGCAGTGTTTTAAATGGCATCACAAAGAAAATCTACAGGACACTAATATGTGTGTGTGTGTGTGTGTGTGTGGTGTGTGTGTGTGTGTGTGTAGATAGATAGATAGATAGATACAGAGAGAGAGAGAGAGAGAGAGATTACTATTTATGAAATACTTTGCAGCTGTATAAGACGCAATTTAATGTTTCAGGTGTAAAGAGCAGCGTTTATAATTTTAACTGCGTCTATAAGTCTCTCTTTCTCTTAATTTTTTGTTCATATACATATTTACATATATATATATACACACATATATATACATACACAAACACACACATGTAAAAGGAGAGAGGGGAGAGAGAGAATGGAGGAGAACGTGAGAGATAGAGAGAAAGATTGGGAATGAGCGAGTGAGATATATATGTGCGCGTGCAAATATCAGCTATGCCTGGGCATCGATATATACGACTCTACAGACTCCTACTAAAAAGTAACTTACTATATATTCCCATAATCAGCACACACCATGTTTCTGAAACAGCAAGTTAGTGAGCCAGGCAAAGTGGTAAAAAAAAAGAACAAAAAGAAATATATAACAGAAAAGCAAGCAGACAGAGTAGCGAAGAGTATTCATGTAATAGACTGCTATATTCGAAGAACCGAAGATATAAAAAGTGAGCTATAAATACTAAAATTGCGCAAAGGTACTGTATATAAATGCATGAAATCAAAGAGTATTGTAATGGAATCTAGCAAAGGTGATCGCTAGGAATTATGCAAATTATTGCCATACTATAAACCAAAATATCTTTGGAAGATGAATTATTGTACACAGTTTCTCCTCCTACCGTATGTTGTTTGGTAATGCTTACTAAAGAAGACAACTTTTTATATTATCTGTTTATTAATTTGTTCATGTATGCACCGGGCTTTTCTTTTATAATGCCGTTTCAAAAATCCGAAACAACCCAATTTTTCATCATCGAATGTTATGATAAAGAGAATGGATAAAAAATGTATAATATCAATATAAATGTAATTTATTTTATCCGTATTTGTAATAAAGGCGTAATATCATATATAGTCATAAAGTATATAGAATAATATACTGAAAAATATTTCTTTTAAAACAGAAAAACAGTAATGAAAAGCGCTATTGATTTATAAAGAAACGGAATTTTGTGATGTTCGAAATACTGATAGCGGTAGTTAGGATATAAACGAAGTATAATGGTTCAGCAGGCTTTCCTGTAACATATGGCTCTCTCTTATATAACTAAATGTTGTCTCCTGACAAGATAATGTATTCTCTCTATATGCAATGTCAGATGTTCAGACTTGATCTAAAATTTTCATGAAATATATATTAAGAGAGACTAAATCAATGCAGTGGTATCAAATTAGCAAGCGCAGGAAACCCAGGTGCAGTTCTCCTGGGTTACCTGATCCTGCTACATATTTAAATAGCGATTAATTCTTTGCAAAAATAATTAGTATTGCTAAAACATAGTTCCACATTTACAAATCTTTTAGACTGGATCGGTAACCTTGATAGCTAAAACATTTGTGGTTTTCACTAGTGGAGTAGCTGAAGTGCATGCCCTTGGGTTTTCCGCCCCACTTTTTTCATAGAGGTTTATACAACAAACCCCAAAGTACCGCGTCTGTAAAAACGTTTTCCAGATTGTACCACCTTCATCTGAACCCCGTAATCATGCTACAGGTTTCGCCTATGTTTCCCCTCGAACAACCAGGATACTATCAGAAATATGTTTCTGTTCTTTGGGAAAATGTATATGCGAGATGTAATGAATTTTCAACGAGTAGTTTAACGGGAGATTACAATTATATGTACATAAGTGGAGATAGGGCTCTCTAGTTAAAGACCACTTTGTAGGTAGGTAGGTTCAAGGTTTATCCTACACCGAGGTATTTCGTGCAAGCATCTTCTAATATAGTCCCTGGTTGACTAATATCTTGTGAGCGAATTGGTAGACAGAAACAGGGAGAAACCACTTTTGTGTGCATATATATATATATATATATATATGTGTGTGTGTGTGTGTGTGTGAGTGTGTGTGTGTGTGATGAATATGCACGTGTGAGTGTATTTGCGTGCGTATATCTGTATTTATGTTTGTACTGACACCGTTCATTCTTGCAAGTTCAGTAAATGAGCCAGTAAATTAAATACCATATGTGGAAATATGCAATTAGCTCGATATATATATATATATATAATATATATATATATATATATATATATATATATATAGTAAATCCCAAAAGACGAAGAACAGGCATAAGAAAAAAAATAACAACGCGAGGACGTGGTACATGCAAAGTATTAGCAGAGGCTCGGTGAAGGAAAAAAGGTGGTTTTACGAGCAAAGTTCTTCTTCAGAAACGGGAGAGAGAGGAAAGTACAAGAGAAAAGGAAAACAGAGGAAGAGATCGGCAACGATTCACATGTGGTTATATATAAATTTATATATGATACATGCATACATTTTGTCCATATATATGTGATGGGAGTGGGGTATGTGTGAGTATCAAATGTCTTCAATGTTCTAGTTCAGGACAAGCTACTGTATCGATTTGGAGGTAGGTCATAATTAAAATGTGATTGCAGTAATGTATACATTCGGAAGAATGTCAAAAAGTCAACGTATTTTAGCTGAATACTATTCCACCCCCGCCCAATGTACTTTTAGTGTAAAACTAACGTTATCAATGCCTACACACATACACACAAACCAACTCACACATCTACGCAAACTGGTATATTCCAATACATATAAAAGGCGTTCACACAAGCGTAAGGATATATATATATATATATTACTGAATACCCATACACATGTCTACGTATATATACACACACATATGTGAGTGTGCGTTCACGCACACGCACACAACACACACACACACACACACACACACACACACACACACACATATATATATATATATATATATATATATTCTAACATTCCCTATGGAAATTCCGCGGTTAGAAAGTTATAGCAAACGAGAGAATATATAATTTCCATTGATATCGTATTGTTGTTTGAAAAATTTTCTTTTAGATTTTGTAAACGTCCAGAAAGGTTGTATTAGCATTCAATGTTACATACTTGGGAGACAACATCTCTGAATACAACACACTTTAATCTCTTGTGACTTGTTTTTATTTCGAATATTGCTATCTGTTATTATTCATATTTACGTCAAGAAGTTAGCGCTCTTAACTATCAAACGAATTCAAAGATTACTACATCTGTAATTTTATTCTTATACACAACTATGCTGGTAAAATTGTAGCAAAACTTATTATGCTGTATTGCACCCTTGTATTTATATCGAAGACTAGACCGTATGACGAGGTTTTAACCTAAAGTCGTGGTGAATGAAATATAGACGCTGCTCCGTTATTGTGTATTATATCAATGACCGTTATTCCTCGCGGGCGTGGCTACAGGCTTAAAGTGCTTGCTTTGTAACCAGGTGGGGTTTTTTGTTTGTTTAGAGCCTTATTGTTATTGTTTTCTGTATTCACGAGGACGCTTAACCTAACGGTTAAGGTGTTGCACTCGTGAGATCGTGGTTTCAATTCGTAGATCGCGTGGTGTGTCGTGTTCTTGAGCAAAACACTTCAGCTCAGGCTGTTCTGCCACCACTTCGATAACTGGTCAGTGTTACACCGCGTATCTGTACACACAACGTCCATTTGATGAAAGGAGTGAGCTACTGTACGTGACCTACATTTTGAATAGTATACACAAATCATTTGCGCTAGTCGTTCGGCAAAATTCCAAATAATCATGCATGGTCTATGACAGGAGAGTCCATCTTTATATATATATATATTATATATATATATATATATATATATATATATATATACTAGCAGAGATACCCGGCGTTGCCCGGTTACATTCAATAGAAGAATTATACTTTTCTGTTATATATATATATATATATATATATATATGGATATACACACACACGCACACACACACACACACACAAATATATGTATATTAATATAAATACATGAAAGTACATGAAGTTTGTTCAAACAAGGGGATCATGTATATACCTCCTGGCTGTTGAGATTATAACATCTCGTTGTAAACAATGTTCCTTGTTTTTCCTTGTGGAGCATTCTTTTGGTTCCTACTCTTGAGCAGCCAACATACAGTTGCCTATGCGAGAAGCAGGGCTTTTCCAAGAGAAGACCAGTTACAGAGAGGGTTTGACCCTGAGATTTGTTAATGGACATGGCAAAGCTGACACGAAGTGGGTATTGCAGTCTTCTGAATGTAAATGGAATTTCTGCTCCTGATGGAGTTAGAGGAAATCTTGGAATAAAGACGTCATCACTTTTTCCACATCCAGAAATAATGATCGCCTCAATAACGTGTGACATCATTTTCTTTATCACCATTCGTGTTCCATTGCAAAGTCTTGGTGGTTCCAGATTGCGGAGTAGCATTACAGGAGTACCAACTTTAAGTGCTAATATGTGTGGAGGTAGTCGAGGAGGCTCCAGTGAATTGAGAAATTCAGGAGGATAGTTCACAACTTCATTTATGTCAGGAATTGTATCAACAGACTTGTGTGTATAGTGCCGGGAAGAGAATGCATTAGCTGTTGATTAATTTTGCTAACAGCGACGTTTTTTGGAGCTAATATTGCTCTTTCACACAGCCAATTGTGATTTTGGTAGTTTTGTGTGAAGTTGGGAAACACTTTGTTTTTGAGGTCATCTACAGAATTAACAACAGAGGAAAATGACCACACTTCCATTTGTCCTGCAGCATCGAGAGGCATCTTGCCTTCACCAAGTGTCAAAATGTCCTGTGCAAACTTTGTGGACATTTTGTCGCCGTATAGCTGAGCTCTCATGTTAGTGGTGAGACTAAAGATTGTAACATGATTCCACAGGGTAGAGGACTTTAGGCGTGCTTGAACTTCATCAGCTCTAGTGTCTTCGGAATGACAGGAAGAGTTTGCCTGAAATCACCTGACAACAGAAGCGTTACATCTCCCATTGGAGCCTGACAGTCTCGGATGTCTTTCAGGGCTCTATATAATGCTTCCAAAGCTCCCTTGTGAGCCATAGTGCAGCTTTTGTTGATGTTGCATGAAGGCATTTGAGTGTCGTAGGTTGTTTCACGAATGACAGCAGTGGGGAGGCTATTTGACCCTGACCTGAATGTATGAATGCCTGTATATATGTACAAAATCCACTGAGAAGGCTTTTGTTGGTCTGAAGCTACAGCAGAAGACACATGCCAAGTCACCACACAGTGGGACTGAACGCAGGACCATGTGTTTGGAACGTAGTTTGTTACCACACAGCCACACCTGCCCCTATGTATGTGTGTGTGTGTGCGTATGTGTGTATGGGTAGATATATTATGCATGTATATATGTGTATATATATGTGTACATATTACATGTACATCTATATATATACAAATTAATTGATACCGCCATACTAATATGGTAGTCTTATATAAGACTAAAACTGTCGCTTATTAGTTCCATGAGGCCATCCGCCTTAAGATAGCTACTTGATACACAAACTCTATCCATTTTAAGCCTTCGAACAAGGGAGGTCAGCCGCTTCACACTGCTAGTCCAACAGCTACAGACGCGTTTCAGGGTATTTGCCCTTTGTCAATGTAGCGTAGCCAGACCCAGCAGGTGTCACCACTAACGTATCTGTTCGAAGGCCTTTATTTACCTAGTTTCGGTGGAATTCATCCACTTGTTTTCAATAATAGAAATATTAAAATTACTAAGTCTCTCCAAAAGAGATCGCGACAGCGCTACTGGAAATTAATTGATATCGCCATACTAATATGGTAGTCTTATATAAGACTAAAACTGTCGCTTATTAGCTCCATGAGGCCATCCGCCTTAAGATAGCTACTTGATACACAAACTGTATCCATTTTAAGCCTTCGAACAAGACTACCATATTAGTATGGCGATATCAATTAATTTCCAGTAGCGCTGTTGCGATCTCTTTTAGAGAGACTTAGTAATAACTATAAAGCATTTTTAGAGAGTTATAGCCAAAAAATGCATTAAAAATGGAAAAAAAATTATAGTAAATTTTTTTTAAATCGTTGACTCATCGTAGACATTTTAAGAGAGTTACTTCCCTTATATAATAGCAACAAAATGCATTAAAATGGAAAAAAATTATGGTAAATTATTTTTAAAATCGTAGACTCATCGTAGACGCGCGCTAATACACAGAAGGGCTCGATATGAATCACGACTATAAGATACCCGGTTTTGGTTACACTGCACCGCAAAATGTGGGAGTAGTTAGGAATCTAAATCGTAGGAGACAGACACACAACTTCACTTTTATATATAAAGATTTGTGCAACAACTAAAACATTCGTTGTGCAAATTGTTTGCACAGGAAACCTGCCCTGTGTGGCGGTTTTTGCCGTTTTTGTGGATCTGTTTCAGCTTTTTTAGCGATTTCTGTTTTGGCGACTTCAAGCCATGAAGTCGTTGTTCTAAAAGAACGCTGGTCTCCTTGACAACGCTTTACGACGTTGATTTCTTTACATTCCCTTCCCCACAGCTTCATGAGGGAGGGAAGAAGGGGGAGAAGCAACACAGGTGCAGGTGTGAGCATGGACGCCAACTCCGACGCCATCGACACACGAAAATATATGCGCTAAAATGGAAAGAAATTATGGTAAATTATTTTTTAAATCGTAGACTCATCGTAGACGCGCGCTAATACCCAGACGGGTTTGATATGAATCACGACTATAAGATACCCGAATTTGGTTAAACTGCACCGCAAAATGTGGGAGTAGTTAGGAATCTAAATCGTAGGAGACAGACACTCACACAACTTCATTTTTATATATAATAGATAGATAGATAGATTTACCTTTAGATTTGTATTACTAATAAGCCACCCTTTTTATTTGCTATATGTTTGGTGTGTATATTCATATATATATACATCTATATATATATATATATATATATATATATATATATATATATATATATATATATATATATATGAATGTATGTGTACATATCTATATAGTAAGTTAATAAATAAAACATATGCATATATACATACATATATGTACGTACCTACCTCTACATGTATATATACATGCATATATGGGTACAGGATACCAAAAAAACGTCGAACACAATGAGAAACGAAAACATAAACACAAAACCATGGAACTGGACACTTTTCTTAAACAACGTAAAAAAGAGTACAGGACAAATAACACAAGGAAAATTCCCCCTTCTTCAGTCGCCATGCTTTCATCTACTCTGCGTTTCGAAGGTGAAAGCGATACGCATCTTCGATAGAAACTTTCCTTCCCGCGAAAAGCAAATTAAATAAAATGTGAGATCTTTTTGCGGAGGGGTAAAAATGGTAACAAAAACAGGACAGTAACGACAGTACAAAATATAAACAGTAAAAGACAGGACAAGGAGAATAACAAGACAAGAAGGGCTGTTAAACCGAACGAGATAAAGTGTTACGAACGCTAGTTTTTAGAACGGTGAAGGAGCAACAGAAAATGCCGTCTACACTTCAAGGCCGCCAGGCCAGAAAGGCAGTAGCAAAGCTCTCGCCGCGGATCAACGACGGGAGGGAGGAGGAGGAGCAAGAGAAAGGGAGAGAAAAAAAAGGGAATGGTTGTGAGGAAACCATTAAGAATGAGAGAGAGAGAGAGGGAGATACAGTAATGTAGAAAAAAGGACACCAGAAAGAATGAAGGCTGAGAAAGGGAGGGGACAGAAAGGTCAAGAGTGCGCATCATTATTAATATCAAGAACAATCTTACTTAGAAATGGATGCGTGCGTTCCGTCATATTTAAAAGTGATTTGTATGTATTTCTTGTACGGAAAAGTAAACGTACCTACCTACCGACCTCTCTACATACACAAAAATGCAGACACACATGCGCGCACACACGACACACACACGCACACACACACATATACCTGTGTGCATATATATATATATAAGCATATATATAAGATATATTTTTGTGTATGTATTAATGTATATATGTTATGTACATGTATGCATATATACATATAGATACACACACATTAAACAGTTTTATCAAACATAGCGACTTGAAACCTTACACTACAAATGTAAGCATACATATGTATAAGTGTTTCTTTGTGAGCGTATGAATACATATGTATATGTACGTATGTATCGATATACATATTATACAGGCGAATTATTTTTTCAGAACGAGTCGAAGTATAAAGGAAAACAATTGAAAATGCACTAGAAAGAAGTGTGAGATGAAGTCTTCTATAACGCAATATATTCGACTCTAAAGTTTTATTGCAAGTTTAACACAGACTGTTATTCTGGTAGTTCATATTTGACTGTATGAGCAGTTTGATTTAAAGCTGAATATAGAAATACTTTTGGTATTACGCTTGATTGCTTTTGATTTGATTTTATTCTTTTTTTTTTCTGTTTTGGTAGCTTTGACTAGTTTGATATTAGTGATGAGCAATCCTGGTTAATTAGTTCCCTCGTGATGCTACAAAAAGCATTTGTATAATCCCATTCTGGTTAATTTTTTATTTACGTCAATTAGTGTTGTTGGTGGTTTCTCGAATGAAATCTATTGGTCAGCTAATTGATGACGTCATTACATAATTTTTGAAGGTCCGGTTGTTGTTTTTAAAGAAATTAACTGGAAAATAATGATCCCTGATCTCCAATTATAGACAGGGAGGCGCTACATATTTACTTGATATACTGTTATAGTTTATTCAATCGTGGTTTATATTTTTTAATAAACATTTTTTTCTGTATTTGTCCCTATTTAATCTGTGGTTTTATCGAAACAAATTTTGCTGGTTTATTTCCTACATCCATCTAAATATTCCCTTCCAGAAAAATCTATCTTCTCTCGGAAAATTGTTCTTTTTGCCTATGAATAGTGAAACAAATCTAGTTTTGTTTGTTTATGTAATCTTAGTTACAACATCATATTTAATGAAATAAATGACAATTTTTTTTATGAAGAGGTGAAGAGCTTTTTTTACAAGACAGACGTGCCCTTATATAATTATTCTAGTAGAATATTGAAGAATAGCACTGTGACATTTCAAATGGAGCAATGACATCATCAACAATCTCACCAAAAGCTTTCTTTCGGCAAAATAAAGAATTGAGTAATTAACGTGCCGTCAACTTTTGATGGGTTTATCAGGTAACGAAACAATCTTGATTGCTCACATCTAACATGAAATTATTTAAGAAGTACTTGGATAGGAAGATCAAATGAAATTAACCAGGTGTAACATTAAAAGTATTTCGGTAATGGCTTCAAATGCTGTCAAATATGACAACCAGAAGTGATGTTATTATATGGCATAGAGGACACTATGCAACTCTGATTTGAAGTCAAGAAAATATGAAACCGGTTACGTGAATGTTAATAAATTATCTGAAAGTCACGATGTGCATTTAAATTTCTTCCTTACTCACTGTATACATACATACATACAAACTTACAATTATACGTATACATATACATATATATATATAATATATATATATATATAATATAATATATATATATATATACATATATATATATATATATATAATATATATATATATATATATATATATATACATATATATATATGTATATATATAATATATATTTAAAGAAGGAGATGTGGAACACGAGTTGTGATATATAAAAAAAGGAAATAAAGAAAATGCTGACAAAATAATTTAAGTAAGGGAGAGTGTATTTAATTAGGTGAAAGTTCTTTTTTAAAACAGAAAAAGAGAAAAATTGGGTTAGAATACAATGTTCATTTTTTGTGAATGATTTCAGTGTATAAGAAAAAAAGTAAGAATCTTTTACAGTGTTCTGTTTCAGAATAAGATATTTAGTAAAAGCGTAAATGCGCAACCGGTAAACTCTTACTTTTTTTATTCTACACTGAAATCTGACATTGAACTTTTCCACAAAAAACTGTATATTACACGCTTTTGCTAAATATCTTATTCTGAAACAGAACACTGTAAAAGACTCTTACTTTTTTTCTTATACACTGAAATCATTCACAAAAAATGAAAATTGTATTCTAACCCAATTTTTCTCTTTTTCTGTTTAAAAAAAGAACTTTCACCTAATTAAATACACTCTCCCTTACTTAAATTATTTTGTCAGCATTTTCTTTATTTCCTTTTTTTATATAAATATATATATATATATATATATCTTTTAACCTTTAATGTTTAAATGTTTTACTTATTTCAGTCATTACAGTGTCGCCTTGCTGTGGCACCACCTTGCGGAATTATAGTCGAACTAATTGACTCCTGTATATTTACGTTCTGAGTTCAAATTCTGCCGAGGTTGACTTTGCTTTTCATCCTTTCGGAGTCGATTAATTAAGTGCCAGTTGCGTACTGGGGTCGATGCAATCTACTGGCCCCCTCCCCCAAAATTTCGGACTTTATGCCTAGAGTAGAAGTATAGAAAAAAAGTTATTTATTCAATCTCTTAATCTGAAACAACACCGGTTGACAGGTGGTGGGAAGGAACACTAGAATAGACACAAAGATGCTCACACAGAGATATACATATATACTTATATACACATATCTCTAGAAATACACACATACATAAATATATATATATATATATATACACGTATACAACGCATATACATATGTACATGTATACGACATATATATGTATATGTATATATTATATATATATATATATATATATATATATGTATACAGACACATACATATATATACACACATATATATAATATATACATATATGATATAATATATATATACATATATGATAATATATATATATATATGTATATATATTATATATATATATATATATATATATATATATATGTATATATATATTCTTTTACTCTTTTACTTCTTTCAGTCATTTGACTGCGGTCATGCTGGAGCACCGCCTTTAGTCGAGGAACTGGACGCTTGATAACCGATGGTAGTCTGTATACGTCCCCGTAACCTAGCGGTTTGCCAAAACTTACCGATAGAATAAGTACTAGGCTTCCAAAGAATAAGTCTTGGGGTCGATTTGTTCGACTAAAGTCGATGCTTCAGCATGGCCGCAGTCAAATAACTGAAACAAATAAAAGAGTAAAAGAGTAAAGAGTATAAGCAGGTTACGCTAGTGGCAACTCTTCGAGATCTCTCATCGCCTCCCAGGGATGCACTTCCGCTTTTGAAGCCCCGTGCCACTCGCAGCATTGTGTAAAACCTATTGGCTTTCCAAGCTTAACACAAACTTTGACGTTGGCTCTTTGTTCGTCACTCGGCACACTAACACATGAAGGCTACTGCTAGCTCTCCGTCCGCACGCAACTGTGTGCTGCCATCTGTTGGTGTGCTACAGAACTAGTCCGCGAACCTTTCGATACCTCCTCGAATATATATATATATATATATTATATGTACGACATGTGTCTTTCTGTTTCCATCTACGAAATCCACACACAAGGTATTGATAGGCTCGGGGCTATAATACAAGACACTTGCTCAGGATACAAAGCAGTAATTCAGAAACCAAGAGCACGTGAATGGAGATCAAGATGTGTCTACATATCTGTATACCTATATAAAGGGTTCTAATTGAAGGTGCATTTGTCTGTTATCCACGTGACGGAAAGAAGACTGGTGGTTTGCATATCTATCTTTAAATCTAACGTCGCATAAAGCAATGTAATTTTTCTTTCGGGTTTCTTCATTGTCAAGCACTGAAGCTGTGACTTCCGCTTTTTAAACCATTGACCCGATTATGCATTCCCGGTAGAGTTCACACGCTTCTGTGTTTCGACAGTTACAACTACGATTGGGTATTTAGTATGACTTCTTTCATTCCGGAGCAGCAGCTAGTATGAAGCTTTCACTGAACGCCACTGAACACCTATCACAAATCGTCCTGTATCTATGATTGATCGTTAGCTAGTAGACCTTTTTTTTTTGTCTCTCTGTTTATTTCTGTGTTCCTTTCTGTTGAAGAGCGTAGGCTCGAAACGTAAAAGACTTTCTTACTTCCCGAGCGTTAAACTAATATATCTGTTTGTTGTTTTTATTGTAAATTCTCACTATATATATATATATATATATATATATATATATATACACATATATATATATATATGGAATCATGTGTATAGTTAGTCATATACATGTACGTGTATTCACGCGCACGCCCACACGCACATACGCATGATATACATATATCTATCTAAATATATATAGTATTACATAATTTCTAATTACAATATTGGATATAGACCCTTTTCTCTCAAATTGAAAACGGGAAGAAATAATTATAAGTTTATTTTGTTGTTCTAGTGTTCCGTTTCGATAATATTAATCTTAACAATCCATTCTCATTTTTATGCAGTAAATATCTTTGCTTTATTGCCTAAATTATATACGTGAAAGAGTTAATTATTTCACTGATTACTATACCTGATTTGTTTTAGTACTTTCATCAAACTACACCTCCCTCTTTTACTTCTTTCGACCATTATACATATATATATATGTGTGTGTGTGTTTGTGTGTGGGAGTATGAATATGTGTTTATGTGTGTGTTTGTGTGTGGGCGGGGAGTATGAATGTGTGTTTGTGCGTATGTATGTCTGTATGTATGCGTGTGTATATGTAAGCACAATGAGTATGCTTTTTCCCTTGCTTCAATTAAGAATAGGATTGTATCCTTTTGATTTCTCGTTTCCTTAGATTCGGTTATTTTTTTTCTATTTTTAAATATTATCACCCGCAGCATATTGTAGACAAAGGTTAAATGTATTTTGCAATATGGTGTGATTAATTGTGATATGTGATCAATTGAATAACTTTTGGAATGAACGTTCGATCTTTTGCTATTATATGCAGTCTAAGGGTAGCTATGCATTGTTATACTTATAATCACCCTCTACTAATACCATTCTCTCCGTTGGATATGATTTCTACAAGGATCAAATGCACAATTGTGAAACTGCTAATGTTTTCTAACACATCTAATCTATTAATATTTCGACATGATTTATCATCTGATATATAGCAAAGAAAAAGGAAACGGAACACACAATTAAATAATGGATTGCTTTTAATTTATAGTATGATGATAAATAACAAGTACCAACATGTTTTGGTTGATTATGAAAGCAATAACCTATCACCAGCAAATCTTAACTGCTAACATTGAATTGATTTTATAGTATTACATTTTATTATGTTGAATTGCTACAAAGGTTTCTATACAGTAAAATTGTAATTAAGAAATATATAGAGTTCGCACTTCACTTAACATCTGGAAGTTCTTTTGCAGCATATTTCACTCGAACAATATGTTATCAATCAAATATGCATGGCATGTCGTTAATTTTTTAAATACGTTTTTCCTTCATTTTATCCTCATCATGGTGATTTTTTTTCTATTCTGCTAATAATATTGCCTCAATCCAACATAAATTTTGACATTTTCATTATGCATTCTGACAACTTGTCGCAATAAAAGATCAATTTTACAGTTATTTTACAATTACCGTTTCTCATGATTTTAATCTCATTTTCTGTTTCTTTACATTTTTAAACATTATGGTTTATTATCTCTATTATATGACAAAACATCTAATGAAATCTGGTAAACGATTGTAGCTGAGAAGAAATCGCTTTGCTGAACTATATCCATCAGTAACATATTACATTTATGTATTGAACCACACAAATACACATAGACACATATACACACACAGACACACAAACTCACACACTCACGCACACACACACAGATATATATGTGTGGGGGTGGGGGTGACCACGTGTGTATCGTTGGCGATTTTCTTTCTCCGTCTTCCTTTCCTTGGACCTTTCCTTTTTCTATGTTTCTGACGAAGAGCTCCGCTCGAAACGTTGAATGCTCCTTCTTTCTTTCGTTTCCCGAGCGTCCAATACCACTATACTTGTTCCACGTCCTTGCGTTGTTGTGTTTTCTCTTTGTGTTTTGATGTTTGGATTAACTATATATATATATATATATATATATATATATATATATATATATATATATATATGACGAAAACCGTTTTGAATTAATATATATATTTTTTATCAATTTTTCAAAATTTCCATACACCCATTTTCATTAAAATTTTCTTTCAACTTAGCATTCTGCCTTTTTATAATTTTCCTTGCCTCTCTCTCTCTCTCTCTCTCTCTCTCTATATATATATATATATATATATATATATATATATATATACATATATATGCATACACACACATGTATATGTGGATGCAGGCATGGCTGTGTTGTTAAGCTTGCTAGCCATGTGTTTTCGGTTTCTGTGCTATGTGCAGTACCCGCCACCATCCGTCATCCACTCTAGTTCTGTGCCGACCAATTTCTTATGAGTGATGTCTTGCAAACAACTTGCACATGCAAGTGCTACCAGTCAAAAGCTCTCGACGGCATCAATGCGCACCGGCCCCCCTCACTGATATGAGGCCCCGCTTGCTAGATCAGCTGGTTATGAAGAACTCAATATACTTCTAGCCATCGCTCATCGCCATTATACATCTAAATGTACTCACTGAAAATAGCATATAGGTGTATGTCTGTGACTTCCTCTCATTCTCTCTTTCTCCCTCTCTCTTTCTGTATCTATATATGCATGTATTTCCAAACAAGTATGTGTGTATGTATGTATAAGGTAATACATATGAGCAAGTGTGTGACTCTATAAAGTGATAAAATGGGAAAGCAATGCTCTTTCTTAACCAATATAATTATTCAATTTACCAACCAATTTCTAATGTATTTTCAAAGATCTTCATTTAGCCCTTTAATAGTTTTTACCACATTATGTATCATAAACATTTATTCACATTTCTTTTACATCCGTTGCTTTTCATATTTATGCTACTCAATTGATTTGTTTATATGCATCAAATATAATTATGCAGAACATCATATACTTCTAAACAACAATCGTGTATATAGTTTTAGATAATGATATAAGCGACGTAGGCAATACACTTCACAAGAGTGAAATGTTACAGCTACAGCAGTAAATAATTTAGTGTAAAATTTCCAAACAATTATTGTACGTATAATTAAAATCTAAGTGCTATTGTTTGGTTAACTGGAACCGGTGCCAATTTCTAACGATTTCGCTGAAATGCTATAATTATTCACTAATGAATATTTTTAATTTACTCTCTTAATAACTATAATCAACACACGCAATGTTCGGGTTGGTGAATACACTGTGAATAAAATTAGCGGAAGTGTTATTTAAAAACAAATCTTTACATAAGTTTTAGTAAGCAATAGTGGAACTGGAATCATGTTAACCTAGATACTTTAATAGAATTTTGGAATAAGACGGGAAATAAACAAAGGTTTCGATATGCGATTTCCGGCATTTCGATGACCTCGCCTTTATATTGTGGTTCAATAATTGAAATAGTCAAAATTGTAAAGTGAACAGGATGCAGATTACCAGCTAGAGTACAACATGACATCAGTTACTGAAAATATATCTAAACAATATTGGTATTGTCATAGCTATCTGGTTAAAAGTTTAGTTTCGCAATCTTGTATTCGGGGTTCGATCCTGCTGCAACGTACCTTGGAGTTCTGGAGACGCACCTTCACTCTTATATTTCTTCTGGCCTAATGCCTTATGAGTAATACTTAGTGAAGGGAAATATATAAAGCCGATGTCTCCAGTTTCGCTTCTGATGTCAAATTGCAACCTAGCAGTTCGATAAATAGGGTGGACAAAACAGCATGACAATGAAATAAGTAATGCGCTTGGGGAACCACAAATCCTTATAGGTGATTCCCAATCGTTTCTATTCTAGGCACAAGGCCAGGATTTTGTGGGGAGGGGGATAGTCGATCACATCAATCTCAGTTCGCAACTTGTACTTAATTTATCGACCCCGAAAGAATGAAAGGCAAAGTTGACCTCGGCGGAATGTGAACTCAGAACATAATGGCAGACGAAGTACCTATTTCTTTATTACCCACAAGGGGCTAAACACAGAGAGGACAAACAAGGACAGATAAACGGATTAAGTCGATTATATTGACCCCAGTGCGTAACTGGTACTTATTTAATTGAGTCAGAAAGGATGAAAGGCAAAGTCGACTTCGGCGGAATTTGGACTCAGAACGTAGCGGCAGACGAAATACTGCTAAGCATTTCGTCCGGCGTGCTAGCGATTTTGCCAGCTCGCCGCCTTATAGGCGGTTCCCAGTCATGCGAACAATGGAAAGAAGTAAAAGTATAAATACTACTAATGATATCAGGCGCTTATCTTTCTGACGCTTACTCTCTCTTTTATTCTTTTACTCGTTTCAGTCATTTTACTGTGGCAATGCTGGAGCACCGCCTTTAGTCGAGCAAATCGACACCGGGACTTATTCTTTGTAAGCCTAGTACTTATTCTATCGGTCACTTTTGCCGAACCGCTAAGTTACGGGGACGTAAATACACCATCGGTTGTCAAGCGATGTTGGGGGGACAAACATCAACATACACACATACATATAAATATATATACTTATATACGACGGGATTCTTTCACTTTCTGTCTTCCAAATCCACTCATAAGGCTTTGGTCGGCCCGAGGCTATAGTAGAAGACACTTGCTCAAGGTGCCACGTAGTGGAACTAAACCTGGGACCAATGAAGGGCTTTTTTAAGTTTCCGTCTACCAAATCTACTCACAAGGCTTTGGTTGGCCCGAAGATATAGTAGAAGACACCTGACCAAGGTGCTACGTAGTGTGACTGAACCTGGAACCAACGACGGGCTTCTTTCAGTTTCCGCCTACTAAATCCACTCACAAAGCTTTGGTCGGCCCGAGGCTATAGTAGAAGACAATTGCCCAAGGTGCCACGCAGTGGGAATGAACCCCAAACTATGTGGTTGGTAAGCAAGCTACTTACCACACAGCCACTTCTGCGCTTTATAGTAATATATTGGCACAAATACTCTCAACTTTACCCTGTTATACAAAATTGTCCATACTCATGCTCGGTATATGAGGGGGAAATGATCGATAGACATTCCAAGATAGTAGAAAAGCATAGTGAATACATTACAGAGTCTTCTTCGGTCTCTCTACATTCTGTGTTCAAACACTGTTGAAATAGTGTATTGCTTTCATCGGTAACATGTACCAGAAAACCGAATACAGGACCTCCTAATCGGGTGCACGATCTATCGTGTGTTCTTACTCGAATCACACCCTATAGCCTTAAATGGGGAAAGAAATAATAGATTAATAGTGTAATTCTTGGTTAAGTATATCTTGGGAAGATATGGCATAGTGAACGATGTGAACGCTTTTTGGTAACACAGCTAGGACTGATGTGGCTATAGGCAGCAACAATATATACACGCAGGAGAAAATAATGATTGAAGATCATACTCAAAACTAATAAGCATTACCGTCATGTCTAGTGAAAAGGAATCGATGTGGATAATAATAACCATGACTGAGAGGAAAAAAGGGAGAGAAAGAGAAGAACTAACTTTCAACAAAATAAGTACCCAAGTCAATAATATATAACTATATGTTATAGTTGGATCGATTGCTTTGAACATATAGATCTCTTAAAACTGTTGGCTCTTTTCACGAGTTAACAGAACTCGGCAGAGTAAGAAAAAGAAACATAATTACTCGGTCAATTTTTCAAAAATGAAAACAAAAACCAGTTCCTTTTTTCCTAACGAAAGGGAGTTTAATATACTCATAGTTTGTGAAATTGTATAGTTCTTATTCTCACCGTATTTGTTGTATTTATTACTGAATATATTGCTGTAAGTATTACTGTTCGCGGTAATTTGCTATTATTGGTTACTGTTATTGGTGTTGATGATA
Organism: Octopus sinensis; assembly: GCF_006345805.1. NCBI lineage: Eukaryota > Metazoa > Mollusca > Cephalopoda > Octopoda > Octopodidae > Octopus > Octopus sinensis. The sequence continues at coordinate 41,844,428 of NC_043006.1, forward strand.
TTTCTTGTGATATTGCAATTATTACAGTCGAAATACAGGCGGCGAGCTGGCAGAAACGTTAGCGCGCTGGGCGAAATGCTTAGCGGTATTACGTCTGCCGCTACGTTCTGAGCTCAACTTCCGCCGGGGTCGACTTTGCCTTTCAACCTTTCGAGGTCGATTAAATAAGTACCAGTTACGCACTGGGGTCGATGTAATCGTCTCAATCCGTCCTTGTTTGTCCTCCCTGTGTTTAGCCCGTTGTGGGTAATAAAGAAATAGGTATTTCGTCTGCCGTTACGTTCTGAGGTCGAGTTTGCCTTTCATCCTTTCGGGGTCAATAAATTACCAGTTACGCACTGGGGTCGATATAATCGACTTAATCCGTTTGTCTGTCTTTGTTTGTCCCCTCTATGTTTAGCCCCTTGTGGGCAATAAAGAAACAAGAATCATTAGAACACCGGACGAAATGTTTAGCGATATTTCGCTAACAAAATTGTTAGTACGCCATACAAAATGTTTATCATTATTCGTTCCGGATCTTTAATTTCTGACTTCAAATTCTACCGAGGGTGACTTTCCCTCTCTTCCAGAGTTGGCAAAATGAAATACCAGTCAAGTACTGGAGTCGATACGAAACCTCTTCTCCTATTTGCTAATTGGACTATATAATTTTTTCTTATTTTCCTGTCAAAGTTGATTAGAGGTCAGTTCACCTTGAAGTACAATAAAAATTAGTGCGGATTCTATAATTCACTTTGAAGTGCCTATATTCGTTGATGCGAGAGTGGAATTATTATAGGTAAAGTTAGATTCGTTCTTTCAGCTGCCTTAGAAATGGTGGCAAATGTTAATCAACAACGCATATTTGTTGTTTCTTCCCGGACAACAACGAAATTGAATTTTCCCTGAACAAGACAAAATTGCGAAAATTGTAACGATGAGTATTAATAAAAAATAAGAAACCGAAATACATTTGGCGCCGGTGTACATTTATGAGTAACATGGCTGGACCACATAGAACCTCACCTGATTGATGTAAAACGAACTTTGAATTTTCCATCTTGTCGAAGAGAAATTACCTTCCTTTCTGTGAATAAGTACATATAGAAAATACCATAAAGATGTAGGTATACATGCGGAAGCACACACATACACATATATATAGACAGAGAATGTGTGTATATATATATATATATATAACGTATATATACTCATACATAAATACATATATATATATACATACATATATACATATATATATATATATATATATATATATATATATAAATGCATAAATACATATATATATATAAATGCATAAATACCCACACACAACACACATATATTATATATATATATCTATATATATATTATATATATATATATATATATATATATATATTATATATATATATATATATATATTTATATATATACATGCTGGCCTGCTCACTTAGCCAGCGGGGTGGCGTCATTGGAAGGCTAAAACTATACGGAGCGCATTTTGAACAGCGATGTGTTAGCAACATATGATAGCCTGGTCAGTCACGGTGATCACGGCGATATATATGTATATATATATAATATACAGGAGTGGCTGTGTGGTAAGTAGCATGCATGTTTCCGGGTTCCGTCCCACAGCGTACCACCTTGGGCAAGTGTCTTCTACTATAGACTCGGGCCGACCAAATCCTTGCGTGTGGATTTGGTAGACGGAAACTGAAAGAAGCCCGTCGTATACGCATATATATATGCATGTGTGTATGTATGTGTATGTATTTGTATGCTTTTGTTTGTCCCCCCAACACCGCTTGACAACCCATGGTGGTCTGTATACGTCTCCATAAATTAGCGGTTCGGTAAAAGAAACTGTTAGAATAAGTACTAGGCTTACAGAGAATAAGTCCTGGGGTTGATTTGCTTGGCTGAACATTGTGCTGTAGCATGGCCGCAATCAAATGACTGAAACAAGTAAAAGAGTAAAAAGAATAGAATATATACGTTGTCGGATCAATACGTATCCGGACTGTTGCTATAGTAACGAAACAAAAGCACACAGAGTAAAGCGTCTTGGTACAGATTGACCTTGAATACTGCTGTATTTGCACTCTTATCTTCAACGTTCTATCTCAATTCTGCTGTTTACAACAATACTTAGAAGGAACGTCTGTAGCGTGTGATTGTTGCATTGACCATGACAGAAAGTTGAGCAGAGAATCTGTATCAAATTTTGCCAAAAGCTTGGCGATACTTGCTCTGTGGTCTACGTAAAGTTTTCAAAGAGTTTTCATCATTCTAGACACAACCAAGGAGACCTTGTGCATCTGAAACCCGAATGTCTTTTTGGTCAGCTGAAAGCAATTTTGGCACAAACTTAGCAGACACGCATCTCATATCAAAATATTCAATGGTAATGAACTAAACCGTAACTAACCTGCACGTCTAATAACTCACAGCTTCATGCAAGTCTCCGTTGTTTTTCTCAGTTATGCTGGTTGCTGGCCTCTCAAAACGTTCGCGAATATCGACATTTTTTGACCATCTTGGAAATATCTGAACCTCCCACACCCTTGTGTGCGACCCATACACTCTTCTCCATACACTGTCTCTAACTTTGCGTAAGTCTCTGAGCAAGTATCACCATGACACGCTACACACCTTCTTTCCAAGCATTGCTGTAAACGACGGAAGTAAACAAAAAAGCTAAAACTTAGTACGGAAGACGGTAAATCTGTGCCCAGCTGCATTACTCTGTGTTCATTAGCTTCGTTACTATGGCAACAGTTCTGATACTTACTGATCAGACCTCGTAAATATAAATATGTGTGTGTGTGAAACATTGATGGAGTGTGTGTATGAGAGAGAGAAGGATAGAGAATTTGTCAAGTTTTAATCCCTCCACAAGCAGAGAAACGTATATAATAGCTGCTGGTGAATATATATATATTATATATATATATATATATATATATATATATATAATATATATATTGATAATATATATTGTTATATTTCGGAATGGTTATTTTGCCAGTTTAGCCAATAAAATCACACGCACTATATATTTGGTGTTACTTTGCTTCAGTGTTATTTATTTTTTACATTAATCGTTTACAGCAATGCTTGGAAAGAAGGTGTGTAGCGTGTGATCGATCGTCACATTGACTATGATAGAGAAAGATGTCATGGCGATACTTGCTCAGAGACTGCGCAAAGTTAGAGATAGTGTATGGAGAAGAGTGTATGAGCCGCACACAAGGGTACGGGAGGTTCAGATATTTCCAAGATGGTCAAAAAATGTCGATATTAGCGAACGTTTTGAGAGGCCAGCAACAAGCATAACTGAGAAAATCACTGAAGCAAAGTAACACCAAATATATAGTGCGTGTGATTTTATTGGCTAAACTGGCAAAATGACCATTCCGAAATATAACAATATCTGTTTCAACACACGACTTCACTTAAAAAATCTTGCACAAAAAATATATAAACGTACATATATAATATATATATAGATATAGATATATATATATATATATATATGTGTGTGTGTGTGTGTATGTATGTATATATCATATGAAGAGACTTAGGTTGTATCCCTGTGTTTCATGTATTCATGTATTGGTGTATGTATGTGCATGTGTGTAAGTGTATGTTTATAAGCATATGTGTAAATATGCGTGCGTGTGCTTGTGTAGATTACTAATTTTCAGTTTTATACATACAATTAACTGTCAAAATAGCAAATTAGTTTTTATTTCAGTCTCTGAATTCCCTCCTTAAATCTATTTATATTTTTTGAATTAATTATATTTTAATTTTATCTCTAACGGTATTTAATAGAAATGTTCTTATTTGACCTGTCTTATCGAAAATCAGTGCTTGACTGTCTGCTATTTTTTTCATTGAACACATTTCTTGTAGTCTTTGAATCTATTGTTTCTTCTCTTTTCTTATTCATGTTGATTTGTACCACTTTGGTCCTTTACTTTTTGATAAAGTTTTCTTTTAAACTTATATCTATTGTTCCCAATTCTTTCACAGAGAGAAGAGATCAAACAATTATATGATGCAGATAACGTGATTGTTATTTCATAACGCCATATAATGAAAATATATTGTTCATTATAATTAATATTTTTTTAATCAAAGGGATGAAATGAAATATAGGCCATCTCTAAATATTTTATGATGTGGTTTAGGGGTTCACATCGAACACATAGTTCTAGATAGATATAGACAGATACAGACAAATAGATAGATAAATTATTTTACAACCCTTCAAGTAATAATATAAGTATAAAAAATCGACCTAAGAAAATTATTTGCTTCACCTCCCGTCTTTTCACTATATGTTCTATCAACATTTATCTGTCTCTATTATATTAATATTTTCTCGTAAATCAGGTACAGAAAAACATTCAACAGGCGCCCGGTTAAATTATCTTATAGCCGTAGCCCCAATATGAAGAATATCATTACACGCAAACACCACCAAGAGCTTACTCCCAATTGTAACAGTCGATACCCAGGTACTTCTCCACTTAACCAGGGGTGCATGATTAAATCGTCATATATGACGCAGAATTTACGGCTAGATTATAGCCTAATGGAAAATAACAGTTACATCGGGTTATCTCCCTTCCTGCACAGGGACAAAAGTAAAGCCAAAAATTTGGCTGACGTCGAATGAGGTTTGAAGCTTAACACCACACAAGTTACGATCCAGTGAAAAATTGTTGGAAACTCCATACCATATCTTAACAGATATCAAAGCGTAGCTGAAATACCCCAAATCCAAATAGCAAATCCTACATGGCTGAATTCCAGATCTGAGACTTTTAGTGGATGTAAAGATATAGATAAATTCTTGTTGGCAAATTTTAAAATACCACTGTCTCCGAATTGAATAGCTGCACTGCACACTGGACATCTGTCTATCCATGCAGCCTTATTATTGTTTACGGTCAAAGGAAACATAAACTATAATTCTCCAACTTTTTTCTTTGTTCTTTTACTTTTTACCTTTTCCTTTCGATTTCCAGATATTTTCAACCTAGCAACACTTTTCCTTCTACCTTATTCTTGTCTTTTTTCGCTAATTCTATTTTTGTATCGTCCTGTTTTATAGTGTATATACCATGCGAATATAGCTTCAAGATTGGATGAAGGCATCAGATGTGATGTAAAATGCTGTCTAAGCCGTTTTCCTCTCATGGAATTGTTAGTAGCTCATAAAAGCCTATACTGTGTTCATTAAGATACACACCACACATGCACACACACACACACATGTATATATGCATATGTATGTATGTTTGTATATAGTTAAAAAACATATATCAGAAAGAAGACCACTCTAAAGAATAGAGCAGTAATTATTACAACAAAATTTCACATGTGTGAAGTTTATTTGCATTATAGTTTGTTGTTAACATATATATACAAATAAATTTAAAAAAAAAACACAATAGAAAACTACATATATTTCGATTCTTGCCCCCTTGGTGATGCATAATTCAGAACATCTTGAGTTATATCCAGTGTTACAAAATTAAGCTGTAAGGGGTAGAATCTCTTCAGGCCTTTTTGTTTTAACAATATCTAAGGTTACATCTTCTTTGAATGAATTCAAATCCCCAACTAAAAGACTTCTTTAGTTGAGGATTTAAATTCCTCAAAGGTAGATGTAATCTTCGATATCGTTAAAACAAAAACCCTGGTGAGATACGACCCCTTACAGCTTAATTTTTTAACATCAGATTTAACCCGAAATGCTTTGAATTATGCATTACCGAGGAGCCAGAATCTGAACATATGTAAGTTTTTTGAGGCTTTTATTGTTTCTTAAAAATTTATATGTGTTTATATCTTAACAAACTACACTGCACATGAATTAACTACACACCTCAACTCTCCATTTCCTTACATTATTAATTTTACCTATTTCATATAATAAACACTCACAACGCCCGGTCTGGGAATCGAAACCACGATCCTACGACCGCGAGTCCGCTGCCCTAACCTCTGGGCCATTGCGCCTCCACCTACTTCATATATATTCATAATATATATATAATATATGTGTGTGTGTGGGTATATGTATATATATATATATATATATTATATATATATAATTATATATATATATATATATATATATGTATATATATATATAGGTGTATATATATATATATGTATATATGTATAATATATGTGATATATAATAGATATGTTAATATGTATATATATATATGTGTATATATATATCTATATATATGTATATATGTTATTATATATATATATATTATATATATATGTATATATATATATGTATATATATATATATATATATGTATATATATATGTATATATGTATATATGTATATATTATATATATATATATATGTATATATATATATGTATATATATAATATTTATATATATATATATATATATATATATATATATATATTTATATATATGTATGTATCATTCATATATACATGCACACGTATATTATATATATATATACGTATATTAACACGCATGAGTTGTATGTATGCATGTATGTATATATGAATTTATATAGATGCGAGTGGATGAACGAAGGGAAAAAATTATCACAACATAGAAGTATTTATTGATTGACTGGAGTTCTCGCTGGTCGGTTACTTTCAGCTCTGAAAAGGAGCCCCTCCTGTCTTTCCATTAATCATTACAGAAATTCTAATGAAATTCATATTTTTATCTCGAATATTCTTGTTTCTTTGACTTCTATTCGTCGATCTCTGTGTTGTAGTAAAAGTTTAGCAAAGCCTTATTTTGAATGATTACGTGTGCAGTTATGAAATTTCGTTCACTATTCAAAGTTCGTGAATATGTTTCATTGCTGGTGCAGCAACGAAGAAGGTGTCGTAAATTTCATTTCTGATGCAGCAAAGAAGACCACAAGGTGGCTTTGTATAAATTCAGCACACCGGTCGTTTGATGTTACTTAGAAAAAAAAAACCTGAGATGTGATCAACTCCTGCTGTGTCAACCGGGCAATAACACCTGATACTGAAAGATCCGAAACCGCTTGAATCACCCAGAAACCAGAGACATCGCTGGTAATATGTCCAAGTGCATCGTGAGATGTATATTGGAACCGATATGGTCCCCGTCTTTACAAGCGCTATGATCTCCTGTGTATTTAATACTATGGCCGTGCCTCTATTGGTGTTATTCTCACCCTGATTGAGATTAAAAGTCGGTTTTTAAAATTGCCCTGCTTTGTGAACCCACGTTCACAATCTTCCATTATATTCTCTAAATAACTCTATGGTTCTTCTTTTGACGAACCTTCATCTTCAGAATCTCCTCCTAGGTTCACTAAGTCCTCTTCTTTCTCCTGTTTCTCCTTCCCTTTCTTCTCCTCATTTCTTGTTCTTGAAATTCTTTTCCATTTCTTTTTTCTTATTAATTTTCATCACTTCTGCCTCTCTTTCATCTTTTCTTTCACCTCTTCTTTCTTCCTTCCATATGAGATAACATATTAATTCCTCTACATCTCATGTCGATAGATTTATGTTCTTTGCTTGGTTTCTCGTTAGAATATTTCTTCCCTTGATTTTCTAACGGCTTGAAGGCTAATTGGCTGTTTCAGGCCTGTTTCATTGCTGGTTATTAGTCATCTTTTGGGTTCTGACTGCCACTAATGTTTGCGTGTGCATGTGTGTGTGTGTGTGTGTGTGTGTGTGTGTGTGTGTGTGTGTGTGTGTGTGTGTGTGTGTGTGTGTCTGTGTGTCTGTGTGTGTCTGTGTGTGTTAGTGCGTGTGTGCGTTTATATATGTGTTTGTGTGTGTGTGTGAATTTCTGCATATATAGATTTAAAGAAATCTAGTAAAGTACCTGTCCTAATGGAAATAGATTCACGACAGGACGTGAAATGGAAGTTAAGATCCTTCATCACCAGGTGAATTAAGGGTCATGGGAGAATATTTCTATTTTTTTTTTTACTTCTAATTTGGCTGCTGTTTCCCAACCACATGGTCCCGGGGTCTATCCCACTGTGTGTCACTTTGGGCAAGTGCCTTCTACTCTAGCCTTGGGCCGACCAAAGCTTTGTGGGTCGATTTGGTAAATGGAAACAAAGAAGCCCGTCGTATATATAAAAATATGTGTGTGTGTCTGTGTTTCTCTCGTATATATAAAAATATGTGTGTGTGTCTGTGTTTCTCCCGCCACCATCACTTGACAACCGATGTTGGTGTATTTACGTCCCCGTAATTTAAAGGTTCGGCCTAAGAGAACGATAGAATAAGTACTAGGCTTATAAAGAATAAGTCCTGGGGTCGATTTGTTCTACTAAAGGCGATGCTCCAGCATGGCCACAGTCAAATAACTGAAATACACACACACACTCACATATATAATATATAAACATATATAGTATATATATACAGATTCTTATATATATCATTATATATATAGTAGGATTGCAATCGCAACGATTACTGATCGTTACGTATATACGTGCATTTATAGATACATATACACATATATGTATGTGTTTCGTGTGTGTATGCATGTATACAGTAAAAAAAACATTGGTGCAGGTTGAAGGTGAGAAGCGTGCTATAATATATTATTTCGGTAAATAGTTAAGAACTAATCGTGATATCGACGGGTGTAAAGTTGCTACTTATTCGTAATTCCAATAGCAATTCTTATCTATAAATTTTTAATGAATTAGAATTTTTAAAACGCGTAAACATTTGGAAATTACTCAAGAGATGTCAGTATTTAATACACTGAGTGGCTGTAGCGGTTTGGCCTGTGACCAAGTTACAGATGTAAATATTATCTCTTAAGAACCCTCAAGGCGGCGAGCTGGCAGAATCGTTAGAATGCTGGACGAAATGTTTACCAGTATTTCGCCCGTCGCTCCTTCTCAGTTCAAATTCCGCCGAGGTCGACTTTGCCCTTCATTGTTTCGGGATCGATAAAATAAGTTCCAGTTGAACACGTGGGTCGATGCAATCGACTCATACCCTCTCCCAAAACTGCTGCCCTTGAGGCAAAATTTGAAGCCATTATCTCCTAAGATTCTCACATAATTTTCATGGTTATACAACTTGCCGCTTTATCCACTTGTCTCAATATATGTATCCTTCCGCTGAAGTACCAGTTGAGACGTGTTGTCGATGTATGAATAGCCCTCTCCTCCGAAATTGCTGGCCTTGTGCATATTGTAGAAAGAGTTATTATTATTAGTAGGAATACACGTGAAAATTGCACATGCCACTTTGATGTACAATGTAAGACATAAACACCTTCTCACTCGGTGGGAATAATCCTTCATACTCTGTGGGAATAATCTTTTATTATAATCTTTCATGCTATATACACATGACAAGTCGACTACCTGGGCCGCAGTGATCACTTCCTACTTATTTTATCAAACCCAAAAGGATAAAGGGCAAAGTCGGCCTTAGCGGACTGAAAACATAAAGAAATGCCGCTAAGCATTTCGTCCTGCGTGGAAAAGATTCTGTTAGCTCACCACTTTTCCTATCCGGTAACGACAACTTGCCATTTCCTTCATCATCCTTTGATAGTTTCTTGGAAATTTTGTCTATTCTTCCCGGTTTTATCTTCTAGTCTGTTTTTTTTTTTCATTCGGGATTTTGCAAAATAATCTTGTCATTCATCATTGGTCACTTTTACCCCGATATTTCATTAACAATTCTCATTCTTTCCATATTAACTTCAAATTCATCGTTCATCATATAAAACGTAACTCCATTTCTTGGAGTAATTTCATTCCTTTCCTCTAGTATTTATTATTATTTCCTATTTTTTCTCTTTGCGCTTACCTTAATCATACCTTGTTACAAATCTCTCGATTCAATTCTCGCTGACGTGAAATGTGCTCTGATAAAATATGCTCTAAGATATGGCATCAGGCCTTTTCTTTGTTCATTTGCCGCTTAGACTCATGGGAGGTGCTACTTACCACATAATTCTGCCTCCTAGATTAAACTTCTGCAGTCTCTTCTTCACCAGTGAAGCAGGGGCTCTTTTAACAAAAATTTGCAAGTTTTTAATAAAATTCAAGAAACCTTTAGGAGCTGACATGACGCCCACTGCAAAAGATCATAACAACAACAACAACAACAACAACAACAATAATAATAGTGATGATAATAATAATAATAATAACAACAATAATAATAATAAAATTAATTACAATAACTCTTTCTTTATTTGCCACCAGGGCCGAACACAAAACAGAGGACGATACACAGGCGAGGGATATTGAGGTTAAACGTGTAAACAGCCAACAACCACGATTAACAAAGATTAACAATATGCTTCCCCAGTAGGGGCTAGTTCCACTGTAAGGTGACCAAAGAGACCTCATGCACTTTGGACCCCTAAAAACCAAGGGCGCCTCAGGAAGGCATACTCTCTTCTCCTTTCCATCCAGCCTAGAGGCGCTCACTTAGAACAGGCCCATTCATGCAGGCCATTCTTTCCACATTCACCCACCTTTCAACGAACATACTGGGTGACAGTATTTCCCTCTCCAGCCTCACTTTTGTTTTCAGGTGGAACCTGAAAAAGTCAATGAGGTCTTGTCCAAAGAGGAAGGTACACGCCTTCAACCCTTTCAATCGCGTCCACCACACAACTTCTTTTGCCAAAGCCACTAGACAGAGCAAAAATAACTTGGCCTCCCTTCCCGACCGAAGGAAAGAAGCGGGGCGATCTCCAAAATGGACTCGGGCGATAGCCGGATCCGTCGTACACGTGTCATAATAATAACGACAATACAATTGAAATTACACTCTTGCGAACAAACAAACAAAATTTATTGGCTGTCACTGAATCTGTTAAAGCTTTTTCAAACTATGTCAAGTTGTTAAATGAAAAAAAATAAAAAAGAGAAAAATGCCTTCTTTATTTGGTTTTCGGTTTTGTATAATCGTCATCAGCCTTGTAAACAAACATTTGTAATGCAAACAATTTCTTCTGTCCAAAGTATAGTTGAACGTTAATATCATCCGTTATCTATTGTCATTCATTTGAAACCTCTTTCTTCTCTTTTGTTATTGTTATAGAAAGCGTATGTAATGTTTTAAAACAGGAAGTGTCACTTGTGAGGTTACAAAACTTTGCTATTGTTACCAATAATACTTTCGTTGAATAAAAGGGAGTCAGGGAATATGTATTGGAGCTTAAGCTTATTCCGTTACATTGTTCCAATGTCTCTGAAGAAATTGAGGTCCATCTCCAGAATGTTAACGTTTTGTTTGTCATTGTTTATTCCGCATCCTTCCTAAATAAATATACTGTCGTCGAAACTTTTAGTTTTGACTACAAGCTAGTCAAACACACACACACACAGGCACACAAATACACAATCACTCATACATGACACAACCCCCCTCCACACACACACACGCTTGCGTTGCCGTGTGGTTACCAGTTTGTTTCTCAACCACATGGTTCGAGGTTCACTCCCTCTGCGTGGCAACTTGGCAAGTGTTTTCTCCTATAGCCCCGAGCCGAAGAAAGCCCCGTGAGTAGATTTAGTCGATGGAAACTGAAAGAAGTCCGCTATGTTTCTGAGTATGTGTTTGTTCCCGTTTAGCGGCTTTACCTGAAGAGACTCGCTAATCTCCGAGTACGCATCCTGTCTAGTAATGTTACTTCAAGGATCCTTTGGAGTAACCCATTTAGAGTGCATGTATTCACGATAGCGCTCATTACTCAACATTTATGATTATAGGTGAGGGTAGGAATGGAAACTAATCATTTAATGAGGCAAAAATCTAAATACCAAAAAAAAAACCGGTGTTGGTACGTTTACATAGCCGTAGCCTAGCTGTTCAGCAAACAATAGCCAAATTAATAATTACCAGCTTTTAAAAGTGCAATGGAATCGATTGATTCAACTACACCCTTCAAGCTTGTGCCACATAACGATGGTCGAAAGCGACTGAAACAAGTAAACAATATAATACTCGCAGGAGTACTAATTTCTATTGGGTTTTTTTCTCGCACGAAAAGATACAAAAGATAGTCCCACTTAGCCATTGATGCATTTAAGGCTGTATAGTAGTAACGCAAACTATGTATTTATTCAGAAATGTCCTTTCTTCAGGTTTTCAGATGTTCGATTAAAGAATGAAATCGCAGCTAACTGTAGCACCTCAACTCACATGTAGAACATAAGGATTTTTCAAATGTAGGAATATATTTAACTCACCAAGTTTCCATAAGCGAGATACAAAATTTCATGGGTCGGATTTGGTGTGCCGTCTCGTTATATGTCTCTGTTAAGTATCGATCTAATTTTAGGTAAAATGTACACTTTGGTGTAAAACTAAGCATCTATCTATCCATCCATTGTCACTACCTTCTATTCCTAGGAGGGTCAAAGACGTAGTCTCCTCAGACATCTTATCTATAGGGTTCTATCAGAAGCAACTGTCGTTACAATTTCCTAATGTATTCGAAAACCTGATCAAGAGAGACAATGGATATTATCTAACTACGTTGTTCTTGGTCGAAAGGTTCAGATTCAATAATCTGTCTTGCGATCTTTCAAGTATCATTCTAATTATGTTTCTGTAATACCAGAGCTGTTCCCTCTCATTGCGGAGAAATAGCGGTTTCACCTAAGAGACTCGCTAATCTCCGAGTACGGATCCTGTCTAGTAATGTTACTTCAAGGATCCTTTGGAGTAACCCATTTAGAGTGCCTGTATTCACGAAAGTGCTCTTTTAGGCATTACTCAACATTTATGATTATAGGTGAGGGTAGGCGTGGAAACTAATCATTTAATGAGGCAAAAATCTAAATACCAAAGAAAAACTGAAACAATTGAAGAACACATCAATAACTGTAGAAAGTATAAATTTATGGAGACGTTCCCATTGATAATATGGTAAAGCAATATATTTTCCCTCACGCAACAGGAAATAATTATACTTGGCATCCTGGCATAAAAATGCTAGTCTAATCTTAGTGGTTTACGATCTTAATAACTTTGTAGTTGTTAAATGAGCTTACGCCATCGAAAAATATAAATACATATTGTTAGATCAACTTTTACATACATAACATTTCCCTTATACACTAACATGCACATTAACTTAAACATTAGCACCATATTTTCCTATACCCATACGCATGTTATTATTTTTCATATGTATGATCCGTGTTTATGAGAGAGAGAAATAGAGGGTTTGTGTCTGTCTGTGTGTGACCCTTTTCATGTTTAGAGAGAAAATGTTATAAACACTGCGAAATATGAATGCGACAGAATGCATATTTCCTGTGCAATATTTAAATATATACTTTTTACGTTATTCTAGTCGAAATTATATATATATTCATTCTTTTATTCTCTTACATGTTTCAGTTTTTTGAGTGCGGTCATGCACTTTGAGTGCGGTCATGCCTTAAAGGGTTTTAGTCAAATAAATCGAACACAGGACTTATTCATTGTAAACCTAGTACTTATTCTATCGGATCCTTTCGCCGGACTGCTAAGTTACGGGGGATATAAACACACCAGCATCGATTGTCAAGCGATGACAGGGGGTGCAGAACACACACACACACACACACACACACACATAAATACATATATATATATATATATATATATATATATATATATACATATACATACATATATATATATATATATATATATATATATATATATATATATATATATATATAGATATATATATATGTATGTATATACGATGGCTTTCTTTCAGTTTCCATCTACCAAATCCACTCACAAGGCCTTGGTCAGCCCGGGGCTATAGTATAACACACTTGCCCTAGGCTTCACAAAGTGGGACTGAACATGGAGCCATGTGGTTTGGAAAGGGACGTAAGGCTGGTTTCCCGGAATCTGGAGCGTATATATATCCCCTACCCATAATCGAGAAGTACGTCCGTCTTAGGGTTACTCATTTTTGCTAGCTGAGGGAACTGGTACAATATGAAATGAAGTGCTTTGCTCAGTGACTGAATGCATTGCTCGGCCCACCATTCGAAACCGCAAACTTGTGATCATGAGTGCTTCACCATAATCAGTACACCGCGCGCATCCATGTACATGTACACATGCTAGAATGTGTAAGCATTCATGTATATATTTGTATGTATATACATATATATATATATATATATGTGTGTGTATATCTGTATATACATATGTATATATATGCATATACATATATATGCATATATAATATATATATATATATATATATATATATATATATATATTATATAATATATATATATATATATATATATATATATATATAAAATATATACATGTGTGTATGTATGTACATACATATATATTGCTATGCATGCACATATGTATGTATATCTGTATGTATGTGTTCGTGAGTATAGATTTGTGTATCTCGGTAAGAGGGGGAAAGCACGAGAAAGAGACAGGGCATGAGACATTTAGAAAGGACTACCTTTGAGAACGTGTGTATGTGTATATGTATATATGTGCGTATGTCTCTTCTTTAAACTATATTACCATATGTAAATGATTTAGTTTTTAGAACGTTATAAAAACCCGATCTCGAGTAAGTCTTCTCTACTCATCATTTATTAAAGATATTAAGAAGGGAAAAACAAAAGATATCAACATAGCGCCGATAAAATAACTTTGGTTAATAGGTTAAAGAAGAGAAAACCAGGAAGAAAATTATAATAGATAACCAGCTATTCATTTGAACAAGAAAACTATTTGCTATTGGTTTCGTTTATTTTTTAGGAGCCACATTAAGTCCTTTGACGAAAGTCATTATAATATTTTTTTTCAAACTACGTTGCATTGATCTAGCTTGTTACATTCTTCTCCATCCACTCTTTCGTGCGGTTGAATCAACACTACCTTTTAGATTCATTCACTATAAATTATCTGACAGATTTGTTTAGAATTATATATCTTTTTTGTCTGTATTGTGTATGAACATATTATATGTAACCCCCATCCAATGATTTCACACTTTTAATTCTGGTTAAAATATCACAGAATCCATTAGGTTCTGTGGATCCTTACATTCCATATTGAGATTATTCTCTGTGATAAACTGTCAAAATAAATTGAATTTTCCTACCTAGCACTTTATTATGCCTTCTCCCATAAATCCGTTTCTTGTTTTAATCTGATTTAATGCCATACACTTTACCAGACCAAATATATCATTTATATTTTTAGAAAGCGTCCTCCTTTCTATTCCTAAAATCCTATGTTAAAATTGAGTTGGAACGAATTTTTTCAATACGTAATTTTATTCATATTTTAAAATCATTAACGGGTGAACTAATAAGTAGACTGTTTGCCAGAATGTAGTTTTGTCTCAGTAATTGTTTCTGAGATAAAAAATTGTTCTTGTTGATTTTCACAAAGGTGGCAAAACGACAGAAACGTTAGCACGCCGGGCAAAATACTTAGCGGTATTTCGTCTGCCGCTACGTTCTGAGTTCAAATTCCGCCGAGGTCGACTTTGCCTTTCATCCTTTAGGGGTCGATTAAATAAGTACCAGTTACGCACTGGGATCAATATAATCGACTTAATCCGATTGTCTGTCTTTGTTTGTACCCTCTGTGTTTAGTCCCTTGTGGGTAGTAAAAAAAAAAGGTATTTCGTCTGCCACTACGTTCTGAGTTCAAATTCCGCCGAGGTCGACTTTGCCTTTCATCCTTTCGGGGTCGATTAAATAAGTACCAGTTACGCACTGGGGTCGATATAATCGACTTAATCCGTCTGTCCTTGTTTGTCCCCTCTGTGTGTAGCCCCTTCTGGGCAGTAAAGAAATAAGAATCGTTAGCACGCCGAACAAAATGTCTAGCGGCATTTCGTCCGTCTTCACGTTCTGAGCTTAAATTCCGTCAAGATCGACTTTGCCTTTCATCCTCTTGGGGCTCATAAAATAAGTACGCGTTAAATACCGGAGTAGATGCAATCGACTTACCCTCCTCCTCCGAAATTGCTGGCCTTGTGTCAAAATTTGAAACTAATATTCCATTTCACAACTGTAGATGCAATACAATAAATCTAACATTTTATTTAGGCAAAAATATTAGTGCGACGGAAAAGTGCTTAGTGCTATTTCTTCTCGTTCTTTACAATTTGAATTCAAATTCCATCGATGCCGGTTTTGCCTTTCAGCTTTTCAGGGTCGATAAAATAAGTACCAATTGAACATTGTAGTCGAGTTAACCCTTCTCCTAAAATTGATGGTTTTGTGCCCAATATTTGAAACTACTTTGTATCTCTTTTTGAAAATTGACTTTTTACGAGTCAGCAAGAGAGACACTATGCAATCGCACGCTCTCTTAGAATGCACTTAAAAATGGAAGGTCATATCCAATGCAGTTCTAAATGTAACAGAAGAAAAAGACGACATAGCCTCTGAGAGAATGCATTCTTTTATAAGTTTGTTCCATCAAGACTGAACGCAGCCAAGTAACACAATTCTGGATTTCTGACAGCGAAATAATTACTGAAAAGTGAGACTATCAGAAATGAAAATATATAATACATTCTTTTTCAATGTTGATACAATAGTCACTCCTCTCATAGTAAACGTTAGTATTGTTGATTACTCAAACTACAACAATAATTAGTTACCTATACAGATATGCTTCACACGTATTTGAATCTGTGGGAATGTGATTCAATGTTATTTGTAATGGAGAACAATTCTTGCAGTAAATAAATCTGTGTAAATACAGTAAGTCAGTTCGAGGCGCTCCCTACTCAGATTGATGGATGCATGCGTTTCGGAGCAGTTAACTCCTTTTCAGCACAAGCATTGGAAAGGGAACTACTACGAACTGACAACGGGAGACTACATCTCTCTCTTCTTATATTCTAATCAACATAAGGATTAGAAATGCTAAGCAGCGATGTGCACAAATATAAACTTGTAAGATCCACTAATATCTTTGACAAACTCATTAAATTTACTCACTCAGATTACCCACGTTACTCGTAAAAGAATTATTCTGGCATTCATTGTGTATGACA